>NC_089804.1:1543284-1583284 GCF_029633855.1 Hoplias malabaricus | reverse complement strand
TTCCACTAGGGGGCAGCAGCAGTGTTATACTCACCCTTCCACTAGGGGGCAGCAGCAGTGTTATACTCACCTATCCACTAGGGGGCAGCAGCAGTGTTATACTGACTCTTTCCACTAGGGGGCAGCAGCAGTGTTATACTCACCTATCCACTAGGGGGCAGCAGCAGTGTTATACTCACGCATCCACTAGGGGGCAGCAGTAATAGTGTTATACTCACCCATCCACTAGGGGGCAGCAGCAGCAGTGTTATACTCACCCCTCCACAGCAGGGAGCAGCAGACTGTGTGGGGGTCTGTGGTTGTACCCCTGTAGCTGAGGGCTGTTTTTTTGTGAAAGGCTCCAGTGGCAGCAGTCATCGGGAGATTCTGGGACGTCTTCCAGCCGCTGTTGTTTGGACTGATCGGAGCAGAAATCACCATTTCTACCCTCAACCCCAACACTGTGGGTCAGTACTACACCACCGTACTACACCCCACCCTCAACCCCAACACCGTGCGTCAGTACTACACCACCACCATACTATACCCAACCCTCAACTCCAACACTGTGCGTCAGTACTACACCACCGTACTACACCCCACCCTCAACGCCAACACCAGGGGGTCAATACTACACCACTGTACTACACCCAACCCTCAACCCCAACACTAGGGGGTCAATACTACACCACTGTACTACACCCCACCCTCAACCGCAACACTGTGGGTCAGTACTACACCACTGTACTACACCCCACCCTCAACCCCAACACCGTGGGTCAGTACTACACCACTGTACTACACCCCACCCTCAACCCCAACACCAGGGGGTCAATACTACACCACCGTGCTACACCCCACCCTCAACGCCAACACCAGGAGGTCAATACTACACCACTGTACTACACCCAACCCTCAACCCCAACACTAGGGGGTCAATACTACACCACTGTACTACACCCCACCCTCAACCGCAACATTGTGGGTCAGTACTACACCACTGTACTACACCCCACCCTCAACTCCAACACTGTGCGTCAGTACTACACCACTGTACTACACCCCACCCTCAACGCCAACACCAGGGGGTCAATACTACACCACTGTACTACACCCCACTCTCAACCCCAACACCGTGGGTCAGTACTACACCACTGTACTACACCCCACCCTCAACCCCAACACCAGGGGGTCAATACTACACCACCGTGCTACACCCCACCCTCAACGCCAACACCAGGAGGTCAATACTACACCACTGTACTACACCCAACCCTCAACCCCAACACTAGGGGGTCGATACTACACCACTGTACTACACCCCACCCTCAACCGCAACATTGTGGGTCAGTACTACACCACTGTACTACACCCCACCCTCAACCCCAACACCGTGGGTCAGTACTACACCACTGTACTACACCCCACCCTCAACCCCAACACCGTGGGTCAGTTCTACTCCACGTACTAATGTGTGTGTTTCCTGGTGTGGTGTCTGCAGGACTGGGGATGGCCACTCTGTGTGTTGGAGTAGTGATCCGTTTGTTGGTGACATTTGCTGTCACTCTGTTCGCTGGTTTCAGCCTGAAGGAGAAAATCTTCATTTCCTTGGCCTGGCTGCCGAAGGCCACTGTACAGGTGTGTGTGTGTGTGTGTGTGTGTGGGGCCAAGCTCTGTATTTTGAAGGTCTAAAGAACCTACTAAAAAACCTACTGAGTTGATTTTACCACTTAAATTCCATTCCACCTTAACTGGTACAGCAGTTACATTGTGGCTTCTATCACTTCCACCTTAAACCGTGGAAGGGATTCAGATTTGAATTTCAATACTCTATTACATATTGTGTGTGTGTGTGTGTGTAGGCCGCTATTGGCTCCACTGCTCTGGACATGGCCCGCAGTGTAGGAGACCAGCAGATGGAGTATTATGGGATGGATGTCCTGACCGTGGCAGTTCTGGCCATCCTGGTAACCGCTCCGATCGGAGCACTGGCCATTGGCCTCGCCGGACCCCGACTACTGCAGCAGTACACTGAGATGAAGGAGGCACACACTGAAGGTGAACACACACACACACACACACACACACACACACAGTTACCTGTGGAAATATGGAATAGTGTTCATATTAACTGAATGGATATGACTGTGTGTGTGTGTGTGTAGATAAAGTGGAGGGTGTTTCCGCTCCTGATCCAAATGGACCTGCAGCGCTGGAGAGCAAACTCTGATGACATCACTTCTTCCAAAACAATATAACTTTAAAGGAACACTCCACTCCACTGTTCTCCCATTTGTTTTCCCTCTTTAACATGGGATCAATCATTAACATATCAAAGATTTACAGTGCATCATGGGATCAATCATTACCATATCAAAGATTTACAGTGCATCATGGGATTAATAATTAAAAGTCAAAGTCCTGGATTGCAGCGAGGGGTCAATAAAATCCAGAAAAACAGAAATGTATCTGTGGTCAGAAACCTGCAGGAACTTGGGCTTGAGGTTGGACAGAGTCATGGGCAGCTGCTCCAGCTCAGCCTCTGCTCATTGGCTGCAGTAGAAAGAGCTTTATTCTGGTGTTTCTCCATTTTAAGAAAAAAGGGAAAAGTGTGCTGCCTTTTCACCTTCAATACTGTAGCAGTGAAAGGCACTTCAGAATTTAAGGTGGAACCATAGGAGCCAGCATTTCACTGCTGTAATATTTAAGGTGGAACCTTATGCTTTACCTTTTTTTCACAACGTAATTGTGAACCCATACGTCTCTCCTATGGACACACACACACACACACACACACACACACACACAGTTTCTGTTCTTTTTGTTCTTTTCTAAATGTAGAGAAATGTGTGTGAATTGTTGTTGCTGGTGAAAGACTGACACAACAATTAAACTAAAGTTAGAACACGTTTCCTGTTCTTATTAATGTGTTAATGTTTAATATTAATATTCATTACACTGCGCGTCTCTGACTCACCCACTCCAACGCTTCATTACCCCACCGCCCAACAATAACCCACAGTCCGGTTTTACACTGTTTATTCAGAGCCCACTCCTTAATCCCTCAGTCTGTAACCACTTTACTTCAGGTTTCTCTTTACTGTGTTTTTGTTGTTTGTTTATGAGCTGATGTAACGTGTCTGTCTTTTAATATTGTGTAGTATACTGATGAATCCCATGTAACATAAAGATATTGATAAATGTTCCTAATGTAAACACATCTGTAATGATATTAATTACAAAGAAATGACACTTAATGGGTGGTGTTTCAATGTCAGAGTCATAACTATATTTCATATGGTTTACTGTCAAATGAAAGCACAAACTCTCTCTCTCTCTCTCTCTCTCTCTCTCTCTCTCTCTCTCTCTCTCTCTCTCAGTGTGTGTGTGCAAGAGACCTATAATCCCCATTCAGTAATGATTTCCACACATTGCCTAATCATCATCACTGAATTCCTGTCTCCCTGTGTAAGTCTGTGTCTGAGGGAATGTTCCTTAGCTTTCTGCGCTTACACAACTAGCTAATTATTCTAATGTTCATTTCCACCTCAAATGGTGGCTGTTCAAACTTTTCAATCTGCACTTTCCATATTTTCCTTTCTCTGTTTCAGTTTCATTTACAATGTTTTTCTCTGCTTTAGCTAATAGCCCAACTTTTAAGACATGCTCTGCACATGCTAACATGAGCTAACCATGCTAAAAACATAGCCACCGTTAAAAGTCAAAACAAACATGCTAACAGTGGATGCACATTAACTACAGTACAGTACACCTATATGACTTCATAATGAAAACACATATTGCCATTCCACCTTAAATGTTGGAAAGGCTAAGGCCAAATTATCCACCTTAAGTGATAAAAAATAATGCCATTCCACCTTAAATGGTGCAACAGTTGTATTCTGTCACCTTAACAGATTAATGTGGAACTTTAGATTCCACTTTAAAAGATGGAAGGCTCAAGGCCTAAAGTGCCATAGAGGAATGTGGCATTTAAGGTGGAACGGCCTTAGATTTCCAGCATTTAAGGTGGAACTGTCGGTGCAAGAAACCTGTTAAAATGAGACGTTCAGCCTTAGCCCTTTCCACCATTTAAGGTGGAAGCCTGAATGTTACTACTGTGCCATTTAAGGTGGAATGAAAAGTTAAAGTGAGTGGATTATGAACAAGAAGACAACCTCAGCCCTTGTTGCAACACCCCCACGCCCACAGTGTGGAGAATATAAGCCTTGTGCGTTTGGGGAATGTTTCTGTGTCTCTGTGACGGTGGAAGATGAGGATGGTTGGTGTTCTGCTGATTCTCCTGCAGCTTTCTCCATCTACAGGTTAGTTCTTTAACCCTTTCATGCTCTCCAGTTAAGGTGGAATTCATTATTTATTCTGCAGAACCTTGATTTCTTTTTTTTATACTTATGTACAAGTTTTTTTATTATTATTATTATTATTATTATTATTATTATTATTATGTACAAGTACTTTTGCCAAGCTGTTACGGCTGGCTAATCTTCACTCGATACGTTAGCATGTTTGATTGAGCTGCTATCTATGGAGACACAGGGGGTGGTCTCTCTCCCACAATGCACTGGTAAGTTCTAGTGAACGCTTTGGATCAATAAGCAAGCCCTGTGCTTGACCAATGGAGTTTTGAATGGCATCATGGATATACTTCCTGTGCTAAGCCTGATTTCTCTATGACAGGAAGTAATCCCTGCTCTCACACAGACATAGACAAAGTTCACCATGACATTTATACCCAATGTAAAGCACAGCCAGTGTTTCCAAGTTGTGTCTGCAGCAGTATTAGACATTTTCCACAAAATGATTCTGATTCTGGAAAAGTTGCTGAGTCAGCTCAGAGCTGTCCTGCAGAGCTTGTGAACAGTGGAAATAAGTAGCCAACAGAAATAAGTAGCTAAGGCACAGCACAGTTAGCCAATGAGTCGAGCTGAACCCAGCCCCAGAAACACACACAGACGGAGCATGTTCCTGTTTTAGTTCCTATTATTTATTTCCATAACATTTTGTTAATAACCCGTCCATCTCCACTGTGCCATAATGCTTTATTTCAGGCTCTGAACTCTTTCTGGAGCTTCTTTATCTTCACTCCACTCGCCCACGGACACATGGTTCTTTGGTTCCACTGTTCTGGGAATTAACGTCTCTGATTTGGGAACCAATTAATGTGGGTGGAAACGTGCTGAATGGTTCCAAATTAGAGTCGTGAATGGGAACTGAACTGGTTCAATGTTTGTGGAAAAGGGCTCTGTGTGTGATTGATGCCTTCTCTTTAACCTCCAGGACTCAGGAGTGGCGTTCAGAACGGCCCGGACGTCTGGTTAACTGGATTCGAGCCAGTTTTCATTGATGGGAGCCCGGTGCCTCCGCCCTGTAGTGGTTTCCCATTCCCAGATGAACCAGAAGGCAGCGGTCAACTGGACAACACAACTCCTGAAGAACAAATGCATGATAACCCGACTCCTCCAGAACCCATCCCAACCATCAAGCCCACCCCAGGACCACTCCCGAACGGCCGGACCACCACAGTGAAGCCCCCAGTCATCCCAAACCAGCCAAATCCTCTACTGACCCTCTACATCCTGCTACTGGCAAAACACTTCACACAGCCTTTTCCACAGATACCAAGATACAACTGGCCTCTGCCGCCCCCTAGAGGACTGGGATACCACAGATTTCCTCCTCACTTCCAGGGGGCACTGCTGAGACCAGGACCACCATACTGGAGGAGGAACCTCATCAACCGGAGATGGTTAGATTCATCTGATGAGGACTGATGCAACAGCCTAAAACACCCAGAACAGTACACACACTCACCCAGTCACTCACACACTCACCCTGTCACTCACACACTCTCACCTGTGGAGTTTCACAGTCACCCAGTCACTCACACACTCACCCAGTCACTCACACACTCACCCTGTCACTCACACACTCTCACCTGTGGAGTTTCACACAGTCACTCACACACTCACCCAGTCACTCACACACTCACCCTGTCACTCACACACTCACCCAGTCACTCACACACTCACCCTGTCACTCACACATTCACCCAGTCACTCACACACTCACATCTGTGGAGCTTCACACAGTCACCCTGTCATTCACACACTCACCCAGTCACTCACACACTCACCCATTCACTCACACACTCACACCTGTGGACAGTTTCACACACTCACCCAGTCACTCACACACTCACACCTGTGGACAGTTTCACACACTCACCCTGTCACTCACACACTCACCCAGTCACTCACACACTATCCCAGTCACTCACACACTATCCCAGTCACTCACACACTCACCCAGTCACTCACACACTATCCCAGTCACTCACACACTATCCCAGTCACTCACACTCTCACCCAGTCACTCACACTCTCACCCAGTCACTCTCACCTGTGGACAGTTTCACACAGTACCAGCATGTGTGTTTGGACTGTGTTTGGAAAGTGGGGCACCCGGAGGAAACCTAAACACTCACTGCTTTATGACACTCTCCAGAAACTTGAGAAACTCTAGTCACTGTGCTGTACTCATCTCTGTCACTTTAAAGACAGTAACTGGGATGGACCTCATCGCTTTCTTTGAGTCATAGTTTCTCCCCCATGTATCTTAGCTCCTCCCCTTTGTGCATTTGCTTTCCTCTGAGTTTCCTAGCTCCACCCCCTGGGGGTTCTAGCCCCTCCCTTGAGGACACAAAGAAAGGTTTGAGAAATCAGCAGGGAATGTATTTAAGGAAGAGGTCTTTCTGTGTAATCCCCTGTACCTGAAAATACCTAAAGGATCCAATAAACATTTACCTCCAAACTCCCGAATAAATATATCCCCCGACTGTCTTCATGCGTTATTAACGTCCAGAACCTTCTCTGGACTGACCATTTCAGACAACAACCACACAATAATAACAGAGTCCTACACTGGGTGCATTCTCTCTCTCTCTCTCTCTCCCCTCTCTCTCTCTCTCTCCCTTCTCTCTCTCTCTCTCTCTCTCTCTCTCCTCTCTCTCTCTCCTCTACTCTCTCTCTCTCTCTCTCTCTCTCTCTCTCCTCTCTCTCTCTCTCTCTCTCTCCTCTCTCTCTCCTCTACTCTCTCTCATCTCTCTCTCTCTCCTCTCTCTCTCTCTCTCCTCTCTCTCTCCTCAATTCCTTGAAACCTAGTTGCTATAAAGAGCAGAACAGACCGTAGGGAGTCATTTCTAAGGTAGACTAAACCTAGCATTCTTGCTAAGCTAATGCTAAAGCTAGCTCCAGCACACTACGACCTGTTTTAAATTGTTAGCTTGCTCTGCTTAGCTTTGTGAGCGATGCCAGTTGATAGCAGAATATTTTGTGATATCTTAGGCATCAACACCCAGCAGCAGGGGGCAGTACGTGTGTACGACTGATTTAACGAGACACTGAGAGATAGAAACTCTAATAAACCGTGTAACACTGCTCTGTTTTTACACACAGATGAGATGCAGGCACTAGGCCTGTCACAATAACTACGTTATTGAGTTATCGTACAAAATATGGACCTTTCCTCAATAATTGGTGCTGAACTCAACGTCACTCATTGTTTACTGGTGTGATTGTTTACGTAAAAATGAACATCACCAGTACTCTGTCCTGGGCTGGTTTTCTCTTAAATCAGTGGATTTTATTTTTATTAAAGTTTTATTTAGGACATATTTTATATTTTAAATTGGACATTTTTATATTCCAATTCCAGTGTTTGAATATTATATTGTTATTATATCAGTACCAATAAATTGTCTTAAAATAATAAGAATGTTGTTAATGGCAGTTATTTCTGGGACAATATATTGTCCACAAAAAACCCCCTAAAAACCCCCTAATTGAGTCAGACCTGTTGAGACAGACGTGTAAACAACCCTGGGTTAGTGAGGCTCCCCCTGACTTTCCAAAGTATGAAATCCGACTTGTGAAATCCTTCCAGTTTAAATTTCCTCCTTGGAACACGAGTTCAAAGGGAGTGCAGCATTACTGTAATGACTGTAATGACTGTAATGTCTGTAATGTCGGAGTGTGTGCTGGTGGTTTGCTAATCGAATTTACAGCTCGACTGCGATAACAAACGCATAAAAGCAGACACACAAAGTCTTTCAGTCTGAGTCTGGTGAAACGTTGCGGACGCCACTAAAAAAAGAAACCACCATTCCTCCAAATCCTCCTGGTTACGAAACACCGGAACGAGAGATTAGCAAACCACCGCTTTCCCCCGTGATCCTCTGGGTGATGGAAACACTGTGATGGAGAGAGTTCTGGCTTGTTTTTATTCTTCTACAGAGGCCCAGAGAGTCAAAAAACAAACACAGTTGTTCCTGTGTGTGTTTTGGCGGGAAATCGTTGATTGTTGATGTTGAGAGTGATTTTTTGAAAGTTAATTATCTACAAAGTGGAAGAAATGAGACACAAATGATTGTCCAGCAGTGTGTATTAAATTAACAATAACAATAATAATTCAAAAAAAGGTGGTCTCCCTTTTAAAACCAAGCAGGAAATCGATGAAGACATTACAGCAGAGTTAGAGCGCCACCTAATGGTGAGCACCAGTCTCTATCAGCTTTAATGGGCCGTGTGCAGACCGTTCACCGCTGGTCATTTGATGTCGGTCCACATTTCTCTGAGGCGCAGGTTTTGAAACTCCTCTGTTAGTGTTTTATAAATTTAGGTTTCTGTCCAGGAGCAGCTCCCCCGGAGCGAGGGAGGGGATTCTGCTCTCCTTTTTCTTACTGTGTTTTCCTACAAAACAGAAAAAGAGAAGATTAAACACACACTGTTTTTATATAACGTGAAGATCTGGAGTGAACACACACACACACACACACTGCTCACCGTCCGCTCTGTGCTCTGGTACGAGTGTGTTGCGGAGCTCAGGGAAGCGTATCTCTCCTCTCCTTTTCCCAACGTTCCCTGCTGCTTTCCCTTTGCTGTGGAAGGGTTTCTCAGGAAACAAACTGCGTTCTGGCGCCACCTGAAGGAACACAGCAGTAACAGCTAATGAGCAGATATCAGTGCAGCCAGAGCGGCGCAGTCAGGACTCAGGAGAACGTTATTGATCCATAATCAATAATAAATAAATGTAAACAGACTCTTTCCCTCTGACGTGAAATAAACAGCATTCCTCTGAGACTCTGATCCCTTTCATTGTCAAAATCACAGATGTGTGTTGGGTTTGAGCTCGGTGTCATTGTTTCAGCACAGATTTATTAATACGTTTAACTCTTTTAACAAACAGATATAATCCTTTAACCTTGGATAGGACCCCTTCTTACTCCCTGATGAGAACGTGGTGCACTTTAACGTGTGAAATCAACAGATTCACTTTCTAGCCTTAATTTGACCTCCACGTCTTCAGTGAGTTCTGACTCTCAGTAAGTCACTGTTTATCTCTGAGTTACTGTCACAGCTGAGGGAGGATGAGGAGGTGGACGTACGCAGGGAAGGTTTATTTAAACAAAACCAACACCCAACAAACAGGAGCAGAGAGAGACAAGAAAACAAACTAGAACTCAGTGGAACAAGAAACAGGGAACACTGAAACAAAGGGACTATACACACAGAGCACTGACAAGGAACACCTGGGACAATAACGAGAGGGCACGACTACAAAGGAAGACTCAGACGAGGGGGCGGGGCTAAGGCGGAGACAGGAAGAATAAACAGAGCGAGGAAAACAAACACAGGACGTGACACTTACACAGGGTCATTAACGACTGACGGTGTTTACAGCCTCATTAATATCCATTTATTAAACAGATTTATAAACCAGTTATAAACCTACTGCTAAAACAGTCGTGTGTAAATGTCACTGTTTCCACGTATTATTCTCCATCGCTGATAAATATGACACTGATTGCTCTTCTCCGTTTCGTTCTAATGAAAGTATAATTGTGTTTTTGTCAGCGATGAACCAGCAGCGAGAAAAGTACCAGCAGAGGGCACCATGACCTCAGTAAAGTGTTAGTGTCAGAGCCGCTGCTGGATTTCATTTATAAAGTGTTTAGTGTTGAGTGAGTGGCCCGAGGGGCCGTAGTGGCACAGGTGCGACCGCACCACACGCGCCAGAAATGAGAACAACACGTGCCTGCGTGTGTTAACAATGCGATATTAAACAGGGAAATACACCGCGTGATCAAACCGAGCTGCTGAGGGGGTTTCAGATGTGAACCCTGTCCGTCCCCACCCCTCCCCCCCACAACGCCTCACTGCTTACAGCCAATCAGCTCACGGCACAGTGCTGGAGGGACTCACCTGGGCTGTAGATCCTGTGAGCTGATTGGACAGAGACTGCTGTGAGAATCTGTTGAACACGTTCACGTTTTTCTTGGGCTTCTCGCTGGACCTTCAGAGAAACACACACACAGCAACGACCAGCGTCAGCCTTCGTCCGGAGTCAGTGGAGCAGCTTGTGCTTCTGGACACTAGGTGGCGCTGTGTGTCACGCGGGACATTTACGTTATGATTTACAATCAACAAACAGCGTGAGGAGTCTGTTACCTGAGGCAGGCAGTGGTCAGTGAGGGGCCGAAGGTCGTGTTACTGAAGAGATTCAGGGGGCTTTGGGGCAGGAGGGGTATCCCGGGGGCGGGGCAGTTCTTGAGGGGCACTTCTGGGGGTTTGGAGGCAGCTGCTGATGTCTCGGGGAACGCGTGTGGATCCTCCAGGGTGTGTTTAGAGAAGTGTCCCTCAGGTCCAGCTTCCTGCAGTAGAACACAGGTCAGTGTCTTTATCCTACCCTCCTCAACAAGTTACATAGTGCAGTTTCTGCAGTGCTGAGCCCAGAGCAGCAACAACAGAGACTCTGTTTTCCCTGCTACAGCCCAGTGGAGCATCACAGGGATTTTCAGGATGAAATTCTAAGGTGAATATGTTACATAGTGTTACTTTAATGTTATTTAAAGTTTTCGATGTTATCTGCCCTTTAACACAAAGCGAAGACAGATGTCGTGTTGGACGGTGATGATGTGACACCTCTGACCTTCCTCATCCCTCCGTTCCTCTCCTCCGCCCAGGAGTCCAGTTTCTCTGAGGGTGTGAGGTCATCGCTGTCCTTCTTCAGCTCGTCCCTCTCTCGCTTCGCCGCTTCCTCTCGCTCTCGCTTTGTGCTTCTGGACACTTTGGGGTTTTCCTTCGAGTTTTTCGGGGACTTTGAAGCTGAGCCAAAGTTAAACCTGAGTGCGCACACACACACACACACACACACACACACAGCTTCAGTGAATGGAAATCTGATCGGTGCTCATTGTTAGACTTGATGCTGGCTAAAAGCTTCATCAATAATAGACACAGATTAATTAGATGGGTCACTAAGCAATTATAAATGTTTTAAAGGGACAGTAGGCTTTCTGTCACATACACAACACGGCCAAATGTTTGTGGACACCGTTCTGCAGTTAATTCAGAGTGCGGCTGTTTGTTTCATATGTGTTCAGTGTGGAGTGGAGTGTGTGATATATTTAATATTTTAACAGTGTGTACATACTACACTGTTTCTAACGATACGGCCTTTAAATTACAGCGCCACCTGTAGGTGAAGCGGTGCGGTACAGAGTGGAGGTTAGAGGATTCGTCCAGGCGTCTGGAGTCCGCCGGGGAGTGTAGGGTAATTAGAGCCACGCCTGCGGTCAGCACTCAGCACTTTATTAGAACGTGTGTTTTTAATAATTCATGTGAATACACACCTCACACAGAAACGCGTGTACAGGTGTGTGTGTGTGTGTGTGTGTGTACTCACCGGATGTGGAAATTGTCTACGGTGAAATAATCATGGAGCAGAAGCTGAGAGCTCTGAGCTCTTTTCTCTGGATCCATCTGCAGACATTTCTGAAATCATACGTTAGATTAGTATCAGACCTTAAAGAGGCAGACACTTTACTGTTGTGTGTGAATGTTTTATGGCTCTTTCCACTGACTTTACTCTACTCTACTCTTTCCTCCTCCTCCACCAGGTGAATCAGGTCCTGGTCCTGGTTCTGGAAGCGGGTTCTTGTTTAGTGGCTGTTCTCTTGTGGTTCAGAGCGAGTCGAGTAGGGACTAAACCGTGGCGTGTAAACCTTGCAGAGCGCTGATCGTCCAGAGAGAGTCGTCACTCTACGCCACGCAACGCAGACGACCAGCACCAACTCTCCATCTGTAAAATCTCCAGCTGCAGCAGAGATCACGTTTGTTTTTATCCGACTCACGACGGCAGCTCGTAAAATGACGCCGTGGTCTTTTGAAGAGGTTCAAACGCTCCTTGGATCGGTGGCCGACGAAAGAATCCAGCGAGAGCTGGACGCTGCAACAAGGAAGGAACAAACTCTAGTGATCTGTCTGAACTGATGACGGAGCTGTGTTCAGTCCCAAACAACAACAACACGCCGATACACCATGAGTAAACACCGCTTAACGTTACTGCCCCCGTTGTTTTGGTTTCCAAAGCCTGCTGTTCCCGTTAGAGACGGGGTTTGAGACGACACTGAGTATATTTCAGGGGGGAGCTGTGGGAGTGGAAAACCAACCAAGGACCAGAGAGTCCCTGTAAAGTAGCCAAGGCATGTGCGTTTATGTTTTGTAATTGTGTGTCTGTTTGTGTATGTTCTTAGTGGTGTGTGTGTACCTGTGTGAGGTCAGCAGTGATCCCGGTGAGCTGGGGGAAGCGAGTGTGTAGCGGAACTCTTTCTACTGGTTCTGGGAGTCTGACCCCGGAGAACAGTGGGTTCCTGTAGAAGGTCTCCTGTTGTCGTGGTGTCAGGTTCCCTACAGAACAGTCAGATAGTTCTTAAAAATGAGACAGTGTCACTGAGGGGAACCCCCACCATTCTGAATCTAACGGCGCCCTCTAATGGAGAGCTTACAGGCTGCTAAACATGAGTGAAAGAGTGGATGATGTTCACACCACTTCCAGGAGGGTCTTCACAAAGATGAACAGGTGAAGCATTCACTGTGGTTCTTACCGAGGCTCCTGATGATGTGGTAGAGCTGATCTATATCAGAGTCCCCAGGAAACAGAGGGACACCCGACAACATCTCAACAAAGAGACACCCTACGGCCCAGACGTCTACTGCCCTGCAACACACACACACACACACACACACACACACACAGACACACACAAAACGTTGTGTGTGATGCTGTGTAAAGCTGACGATGTGCCTGGCTGATGCTGTGATTGGCTAAAAGTTTGATTGGCTGTCTCTGTGATTGGTTGAAGTGGTGGTCTGATTGGCTGACACTCATTTGTCTGACACTGTGATTTCTGTCTGTGTCTGTGATTGGCTGGAACTCACTTGTCGTATTTAGTGTCTCCCACCAGCAGCTCAGGTGCTCTGTACCAGCGGGTGGCGACGTAATCTGTGTAAACCTCCCCTGGAGCCGCAATCGTACGAGCAAAACCAAAGTCACACAACTTCACCACTCCCTGCTGGGACACCAGAACATTCTCCGGTTTTATGTCCCTGTGGATGATCTGAGAGAGAGAGAGAGAGAGAGAGAGAGAGAGAGAGAGAGAGAGAGAGAGAGAGAGAGATAGAGTCTGAAGCTGTAGCAGCTACTGGAAGGTTAAAATTCATCCTCATTTTTGCCCATCTTTAATGGAACTTGCTAGCTCACGTTGTGCTGGTGGCAGAAGCTGATGGCTCGGAGGATCTGGTAGAGGTGTTTTCGGACGAGGCTGGGTTCCAGTCCGTTAGGGAACTGTTCGAGCTCATCCAGAACCGTCCGCTCCACAAACTCAAACACCAGGTACCAGCGCCGCTTCTTCTTCCAAACCTCCAGCAGGTTCACCAGGTTCTCATGCCTCAGTTGCTACACAGACACACACATGTGAAAAAGAACATAGGTGAACGGAGATGAGTGGAAGCAGGTGGAGGTGAATGGAGGTCAGTAGAGGGACAAGAAGTGAACGGATGTTCTGAGACAACAGCAGATGAATGGAGGTGACTAGAGATGAACTGAGGAGAGAAACATTCTTCGATGTTGAATGGAGTTTAGTAGAAATGGATGGAGAAAGAGAGAAGAGCAATGATAAATGGAGATGAACAGAGGTAAATGGAGGTGAACGGATGCTAAAAGGAAAGAGGGTTGACTCCTCTGTACCCTCAGTAGTTTAATCTCTCTCAGTGCGATCTTCTTCACGCTCTTGTCCTCGTCGCTCTCCAGAAACTTCTTCACGGCCACGATCCTTCCTGATTCTCGATGACGACATTTAGTGACTGTCCCGTAACTGCCCTCTCCCACCAGCCCCAGACACTCGTACTTCTCCATCACAGCTCCACAGCGCTCAGGAGGCAGACATAGGTGAGAGAACTGGGAGAAAGAACAACAGGTTATACACAACATCCTGATACAATACTCCTGAGTCTTTAGATCAGGAAGGAAAACACTGGCCTGGGAATTCTACAGATAACTCTGAGTAAACCCAGAGAAACTAACATTTGGATCTTACTCTTCATTACATCGTTGAGAACAAACCTAGTTTATAAAGCTGTTTGTGGGCGGAAAACGAATAAATGTTTCTGTACTTGCTTACTGTAAATATCTGAAGCACTTCGGTTGTTATCTACAATAAATCAATTAATACATTTTTAAAAATCACACACACACCAGTATCAACAAGAGTGACGTTTACCTGGACAGGTGTAAAGAGGTGTGAAAAACAAGTGTTTACTGGCGCTCGTGTCACTCGCCGCAGCCCTCGCCGTCTCCAGATATAGTCATTTTTCCTCAGAAATACAATCAGAACCAACAAACAAACACAAACAGACTACAAAACAAACAAAAAACAGACGCGCGCGCTCGTGAGGCGGGAAAGCAGATGTCACACGGCGCTCGCGCAGTGAGAGGTGGCTGCGTCTCCAATGGCAACCGCTCCGTAAACAAGCCTCGCTGATGTCGACAGAGTTGTTTACACGACGTGTTTTTAGCCTGTGCGCTAATTTTGATATTTTTACTATTTTTATTTAAAGTTCAAACAACATTAAATTAATTCACAACAATACAACGATTAGAACTTTCCGTTCCACCTTAAATACAGCAGCTGTTACCATCACCTGAGGAGACAGCAGCTCCATTTAAGGTGGAACGAACTAGCACTGACTTTATTAGCAGGACGTACAGGAAGTATTTAGTAAATAATTCGATGTTTTGAGCAGCTCCGCCGTTTAATGTGGAACAGAACATACCAAGGGCAGCCTGCAAAAGACCTGATAAATGTATAGATATTTTTCTTTGGAGCTTTTTGCTCTAAAATGAATTGTAAATCTGCAAATTTAAGATGCGTCAGAAACAGTGAAACATGAACGCAATAAAGAAAATTAATAATTTTGGCTAATGATCAAACAATACATTGTACATTAAAACTACACTAGAAAGTAATTTACCATAAAATTATAGCTTTAATGATTTTGCGATGTCCCACTGAACTGTAAAGAGAACAGTCTCGACACTATGGGTTCAACACTGCAGAAACTGCACTATGTAGTTTGTTACACACACACTCATATCATATATAAACAAACACATTCTACAACTACAGGGGAGCCCCCAAGCTAAAAAAGAACATCTTTAAACTAGCAGTAATTAAATACACTGCTACACTGCGTATATAATTGAGTTTTAATTAAACCAACACTACTTAAGCAGGAACTGCAAAAATAACACCCCAATGACTGCCCAGCTTTAATTTGGTAGCTAGGGAGCTGCTAGATGGTTGCCATGGTTCTCCAGTTGGTTGCTAGTGTGCTGCTACATGGCTGACGCAGTAACCCAGGTGGTTGTTAGGTTCTTGATTTCAAAAGTATTACCATTTAAATACAATACACAAATAAGTACACAGACATTTCTACGTAGTTACTACTCAAATTTAACGTTAAAAACGCAGCACTAACTGACCCTTAACAAACAAAGCAGACGCTGTAAGACTCAGAACAGCCCAGGGTGTCAAATTAGATATTTAATATGTAATTTGTGGAACAAACCAAAGGTTTATTTCTCCTGTAGACATGAACAGAGCAGAAAAAAAAAACAAAACAACAAAGCTGTGTACAAATATCATGTGAAAACAAACAGAGCGAGAAAAATGAAAGATGTGGATCAGACACATTTGCAGATATCAGTAGTTTATTGAAAGTTGAAAACACATTCAAACTTAACCTGCTGAAGCCAATAGGGAGTAAGATCCAAACCCACGCAACAAAAACTGGAAACGAAAGAAGGAAATCGAGGAGTGGAACCAAAGCTTGAGTGGAGGGGTGGAGGAGAAAGTGCAAGACAACCAAGCTTCAGAACTCTGTAATAAAACAAACAGCTTCCTGTTCCAGAAAGGGCCGTGCAAAGTGGTTTCAAACGTCGGAGGGAAGTCGAGGGAAAGGAGAGAAAAACCAAAACGTCAAGGTAATCATCAACTGCACACGTAGGAAGAAGAGTCCAGTATGGAATACTGCAGGTACGTAAGCTCTGCTTCAGCAAGCTGCTCAACCAGCTCCGGGACTGACTAGAAACATTTATACATACAAAAAAATCTCCACATTAAACAGTACTAATCTGGAATTATCAGGAATCAGTACCGGTAACACTGCCTTGCCATCACACTGCCTTCTGCAACAGGGTCATTAACGCAATAGCTCCACTCCTGACTGCTTTAGTCCTTTTCTTTCTTTTTTTTTTTTTTCACAGGATGAGAGAGAGAGAGAGAGAGAGAGAGAGAGAGAGAGAGAGAGAGAGAGAATGAGAATCAGAGAGAGAGAGAGAAAATGGGCGAGAACAGTTTAAGGCACCACCACTGTTTTTTTTTTTATTAACTAACAAAATAAATAAGTTGTACAGTGAGCGTTGATTTTTTTTTCGAAGCTTTGATGTCCATTATAAAATGTGCGAGTCGACAGTTCCATGAGGAAACCCCTTTCGTGACATTCATCTTTTTATTTTTTTTGTTCTACAGAAAATAAACTACTCCCCCCTTTCCTTTTCTCTTAGCAAAGAAAAGAAGAATTAGAAAAAAAACAAAAAACAAAAACGAAAGCGATGAAGTATTTGGAAAATAAAAACAAACCAAAACCGAAGACGACTCCTTTATCAGTGTGAGAGAGAGAGTGAGTTCTGTTTAGTCTTTTTCACATCGGATGGTTTGGACCAGTCACGTTCCGAAAGCCAAAACAAGGAAAGGAAAACGAAATTTGTTTAGTTTTTTTTCTTTTCTCCGCCCACTGATGTGATGAGAGCGCAGTTCCTCCTCCCGGCCTGTCAGGGCACTGCTCAGCGACGGGGTGCGGAGAACCTGCTCTCCCCGCTCGGACCTCCGCCTCTGCCGGATCCCAGGCCTCCGCGGGCTGAGGGGGGACCGCGTCCCTCGCGGCCCATCCCATTTCCCATGATGCCCCGGGGCCCGCCTGGGCCGCGGTCGCCACGTCGGCCGTCTCCGGGGCCGCGGGTTTCCCGCTCTCGAGCCGCTCGCGTCTTCTTCTCCTCCACGTTCAGACGCACCTCGCCACGGAACATGATCGGCTTTTGAGAGAGAGAGAGAGATGTAAATAACTAATACAGAAGTAATTCACTGTCCCCCCTGAATGAAACCCTTTCTGCTCCACAGAGTGGGTCTCCTGCATGGGGCAGCCATGTCTCAGGGAATCTTTGCTCCATTCAGCCCACTAGGTGTCAGTATAACGGCTGCGTCGTCGCATAAAAGCACATGCTTTAGTGGCACTCTTCAGTAATAATCAAAGCGTCTGAGTATTTAAAAGCTCTATATAAATATAATGTATTATTTTATTATTAATATCAGAGCTTTAACGTAGTTAAATATGAGACATCAGGCCTTGAAGAGTTCAACAATCGTTTCCACTCCTCACGCTGTGATATGAAGCTCATTTCAGACACTTCTTCATCTTTCTGGGAAACCTACAGTTCCACCTTAAATCACTGCAGCTACAGGTACTGGCTGCTTCACCGTTTAAGGTGGAATTGAATATTCCGAGACCTCAGCTGCTCCTCGTGCTGTTTTCTGCTCGTTCTGAAGTAAAGGCCATAATCCACTGACACTACATTAACCTCAGAGAATACACTGGGGTCATAGAGTTTAAAGGAGGAAACACTGACCCCTGGGGGTCTCTTTGGGTGCAGCGTCTCAGTTTGAAGGCAGACTGGAGCGGAAGGGCTAAGGAGATCCATAAAACTGTGGTCTGAGAAACTCCTGCTGACCTCAGATCCCTAACTCCTTATGAATTCCCACCATCTTGGAAAGTAATGTTTAAAACCCCCAACAACTTCCTTTTCCAGTATTTTCCAACTGAACAGGATTAACTTCGGGCTCAAGCAAGAACCCTCAGAGAGTGAGATATCACCATCCCTCACCTTGGCTCCCAGAATCCTTTGCACCGGGTCGGAATCATCAAAGACAACGAAGCCGAAGTTAGGAAGTTTCCCACCGACGCCCTTCGTGTTGATGCGCATCTCCACCACGTTCCCAAACGCTGAAAAACACACACACACACACACATCAATGGCCGTTCACAACATGGACGCTGTAAGAACACCGACAGGTCAGAGAGTGTGTGCTACAGTGTGTATTACTGCGTAAAACAATCCTCACTCATGAAGAAGTCCTTGAGCTCGCCCTCGTCGATGTCGTGAGGAAGGTTACCCACAAACAGCTGGTGACTGTCGGGGTAACGCACCGAACGACGGCCTTCAGCTTCTCCGCCTTCAGACTCGCCACGACCTGAAACAGCACAGCAGTGACACGGCTTTACAGCGGGTAGCTCCAGTCAGAGCCGGGGTCCCTCTCCTCATCAGAGAGGTGCTAATGCACTGAAAACATGGCGTGTTTATTCAGGGGCTTGAAGGAGGGGTGTCTAAAGCCCCGTGCCCACTCTGGACCTCACCATGTCCTCATTCATTAGGTGTTTCTTACTCTTTAATAAAGAACAGTATCACACTGCTGTCCCTGGGATTTGAACCTCAAAACAAAGACAGTGTCACAAATGAAGCACAACAGCACCCCCTTCCACTTAATCTCCATGAACTTACCTTTAAACCCGAAGTAGGGTTTTCCGCCCTGAGCCTCAGACGAAGCTCCATCTGCAGGGAACACACACAAAAAAACCCTCTGTTAATCCCATTTCACCTGGTGGCATGTGGTTTATGGTGCTTTTCCACTGCACGGTTCCTACTCTACTCTTCTCTAATCTAGTAACTCAGGTCCTGGTTCTGGAAGCGGGTTCTTGTTTAGTGGCTGTTCTCTCGTGGTTCAGAGCGAGTCGAGACTAAACCGTGGCGTGTAAACCTTGCAGAGCGCTGATCGTCCAGAGAGAGTCGTCACTCTACGCCACGCAACGCAGACGACCAGCACCAACTCTCCATCTGTAAAATCTCCAGCTGCAGCAGAGATCACGTTTGTTTTTATCCGACTCACGACGGCAGCTCGTAAAATTACACCGTGGTCTTTTGAAGAGGTTCAAACGCTCCTTGGATCGGTGGCCGACGAAAGAATCCAGCGAGAGCTGGACGCTGCAACAAGGAAGGAACAAACTCTACTGATCTGTCTGAACTGATGACGGAGCTGTGTTCAGTCCCAAACAACAACAACACGCCGATACACCATGAGTAAACACCGCTTAACGTTACCACCGCCGTTGTTGTGGTTTCCAAAGACCACTGTTCCCCTTAGAGACAGGGTTTTGAGACGACACTGATACATTTTGAGGGGGAGCTGTGGGAGTGGGACTAAAGTAAAGTAGAGTGCATGTTCTACACAGTGGAAAAGCACCATTAAGTTTTATTCGTTTACCTGGTCTGGGTCCTCGGGGAGTGAATCCGGGTCGTTCTCGTCGCTGGTCTCTGGGCATCGGAGCCTGAGCGTCCTGCTTCACCTCCACACGCGGCTGAACACAAACACAACTTTAAATACAAGTCTCATATTCCACTTCCAAGTCAATCAACACACAACCACTAAACCCCCCCAGTACAGTGCAGTCAATGTGTGACAGATCCAGGTGGGACTCACCTGTACGCTGGGGGCCTTAACCACATGAGGTGGGATTCCAGAGGCAGGGAGGGCTCCACTGGGAGGAAGGTTCTTACTGGTCACTGAAGCCCAGGAGAAAGTCTGGAGAAAAACAACAACGTTCAGTGAGACTCTAGCGTTGATAACTCCTTACTTACTACTGCCCCCTGTGGCAACAACCAGGTGGTGCTGTTTACTATAAATAATAGTAATATTTAAGTGTACAAATGTGTTTTAAAGCGTGTGTTTACTTTTGGGGGCTCGGGGGTCTGGGGAGGGGGAGTAGGGGCAGGAACAGGGGTGGGTGCTTTCTCTTCTGGTTCTTCCGGAAGCTTCTCTTCCACCTCCGGCTCCGCCTCCTCCACCTGAAGCTCCGCCTCTGCGTTTAGCTCAGGCTCCACCTCGGGGCTGACCTCTGGTTCTGGCTGAGGCTCAGGCTCCGCCTCCGGCACCACCTCCTCCTGCTGCTCCTCCACTCCATTACTGAGAGACACAGTTAAGAGGCGTGGTTTAGAAGTGTGTGTGTGCGCACTAAACCAGTAAATAAACAGCCCACAGCTTCACTTCCTTCATCACAGCAGGTCAAAGCCTCGTATCTCCATGTACGACAGTTAACAGAGATGTTACTTCTGCTCTAAACCCAATTAAACTTAATGAATAGAACCGTAGACAGTTTGTTATTTGTAGCGCCTTTTGAAAACAGTTCTAAACTGCAGCAGAAACAGTTCTTCTATTGAATTGGGAATCAGAACCCTTTCTAGTGCTGTACAGAACCACTTTCAAAAAGGTGTCACACAGAACCACACACAGCACACTCTCCGTCGGTCTGAAGAACCATTTCACCAAGCGCACGGTTCTCTACAGAACCACTGTAAAAACATCTCTGTAAGAGAGTACATTATCTGTGAGGGTTAATTACATCCATGCAATAGCTGTTAGTGCTTACTCTGAGAAACAGCGTCGCAGAGTGAGAGAGAGGTGTGTGTGTGTGTGTGTGTGTGTGTGTGTACCTGACAGGGGGAGGCTCGTAGTAAGCCGCTCCAGCGGAGCAGTCCTGAGCAGGTTCGGGAGAAGTGTGAGTCTCCACCTGCTCCTCCTCAGCCTCCTCTTCCTCAGACTCTACAGGAAAACAGAGAGCCCCACATTAACAACGTCACAGAGCTCAGAGCTGACGGGCCCCGCCCCGGTTTACACCGACAGAACCTCAGCAGACCGGCACCGGACAGGGTGGGTCAGCAGAGATATGTGTGTTCTGTAAATTTACCTCCCAACTCCGCCTCAGAGTCTCCGAACACTTCCTCCTCGTAGCGGAAAATATCGTTGTGGACGTAGAACTTATTCACCGCAGAACCCTGAGAGAGAGAGAGAGAGAGAGAACAAAATTAATTTTGCCATAAGTCCTCATTTAAAAGCTTCACCTGAACTGTATTTTTTTGGCTGGTGATTTCTGTGTGTGTGTGTGTGTGTGAGAGAGAGAGAGAGAGAGAGTGAGAGAAAGCCCACCTCAGGGGCGAGGACGAAGGTCTGCATGAACCTCCTCATGGGTCGGCCGCTGTTGGAGAGCTCCCCCATCACCTGCACCACCACCCCGTCCCCCAGAGTCGCGTGAGCGTCGACGTGACGGATCTTAGTGTGACACTCACTGAACTGGAGGGACATCACCTTCTTATGGATCTCCTGAGAGAGAGAGGAGAGAAATATGATTTGAAAACACCCTGTAGGACGCTGTAGATGTGATTTGTGTCTCAGCGCTGCAATGACACTGATGTGGTGGTGTGTTAGTGTCGTTCACTGTAGAGGGAGTGAGGAGCTGTGTGTGTACAGTGTAGTTTATGACTGATGTAGTTCACTGTAGAGGGAGTGAGGAGCTGTGTGTGTACAGTGTAGTTTGTGACTGATGTAGTTCACTGTAGAGGGAGCGAGGAGCTGCGTGTGTGTACAGTGTAGTTTGTGACTGATGTAGTTCACTGTAGAGGGAGTGAGGAGCTGTGTGTGTACAGTGTAGTTTATGACTGATGTAGTTCACTGTAGAGGGAGAGAGGAGCTGTGTGTGTACAGTGTAGTTTGTGACTGATGTAGTTCACTGTAGAGGGAGTGAGGAGCTGTGTGTGTACAGTGTAGTTTATGACTGATGTAGTTCACTGTAGAGGGAGTGAGGAGCTGTGTGTGTACAGTGTAGTTTATGACTGATGTAGTTCACTGTAGAGGGAGGGAGGAGCTGTGGTGTACAGTGTAGTTTATGACTGATGTAGTTCACTGTAGAGGGAGAGAGGAGCTGTGTGTGTACAGTGTAGTTTGTGACTGATGTAGTTCACTGTAGAGGGAGCGAGGAGCTGTGTGTGTACAGTGTAGTTTATGACTGATGTAGTTCACTGTAGAGGGAGTGAGGAGCTGTGTGTGTACAGTGTAGTTTATGACTGATGTAGTTCACTGTAGAGGGAGAGAGGAGGTGCGTGTGTGTACAGTGTAGTTTGTGACTGATGTCGTTCACTGTAGAGGGAGCGAGGAGGTGCGTGTGTGTACAGTGTAGTTTGTGACTGATGTCGTTCACTGTAGAGGGAGCGAGGAGCTGCGTGTGTACAGTGTAGTTTGTGACTGATGTCGTTCACTGTAGAGGGAGCGAGGAGCTGCGTGTGTACAGTGTAGTTTGTGACTGATGTCGTTCACTGTAGAGGGAGCGAGGAGCTGCGTGTGTGTACAGTGTAGTTTGTGACTGATGTAGTTCACTGTAGAGGGAGTGAGGAGCTGTGTGTGTACAGTGTAGTTTGTGACTGATGTCGTTCACTGTAGAGGGAGCGAGGAGCTGCGTGTGTACCGTGTAGTTTGTGACTGATGTCGTTCACTGTAGAGGGAGCGAGGAGCTGCGTGTGTGTACAGTGTAGTTTGTGACTGATGTCGTTCACTGTAGAGGGAGCGAGGAGCTGCGTGTGTGTACAGTGTAGTTTGTGACTGATGTCGTTCACTGTAGAGGGAGCGAGGAGCTGCGTGTGTACAGTGTAGTTTGTGACTGATGTCGTTCACTGTAGAGGGAGCGAGGAGCTGCGTGTGTGTACAGTGTAGTTTGTGACTGATGTAGTTCACTGTAGAGGGAGCGAGGAGCTGCGTGTGTGTACAGTGTAGTTTGTGACTGATGTAGTTCACTGTAGAGGGAGCGAGGAGCTGCGTGTGTGTACAGTGTAGTTTGTGACTGATGTAGTTCACTGTAGAGGGAGCGAGGAGCTGTGTGTGTACAGTGTAGTTTGTGACTGATGTAGTTCACTGTAGAGGGAGGGAGGAGCTGCGTGTGTACAGTGTAGTTTGTGACTGATGTAGTTCACTGTAGAGGGAGGGAGGAGCTGCGTGTGTACAGTGTAGTTTGTGACTGATGTAGTTCACTGTAGAGGGAGCGAGGAGCTGCGTGTGTACAGTGTAGTTTGTGACTGATGTAGTTCACTGTAGAGGGAGCGAGGAGCTGCGTGTGTGTACAGTGTAGTTTGTGACTGATGTAGTTCACAGTAGAGGGAGTGAGGAGCTGTGTGTGTACAGTGTAGTTTGTGACTGATGTAGTTCACTGTAGAGGGAGGGAGGAGCTGCGTGTGTACAGTGTAGTTTGTGACTGATGTAGTTCACTGTAGAGGGAGCGAGGAGCTGCGTGTGTACAGTGTAGTTTGTGACTGATGTAGTTCACTGTAGAGGGAGCAAGGAGCTGCGTGTGTGTACAGTGTAGTTTGTGACTGATGTAGTTCACTGTAGAGGGAGGGAGGAGCTGTGTGTGTACAGTGTAGTTTGTGACTGATGTAGTTCACTGTAGAGGGAGCGAGGAGCTGTGTGTGTACAGTGTAGTTTATGACTGATGTAGTTCACTGTAGAGGGAGCGAGGAGCTGCGTGTGTGTACAGTGTAGTTTATGACTGATGTAGTTCACTGTAGAGGGAGCGAGGAGCTGCGTGTGTACAGTGTAGTTTGTGACTGACGTAGTTGCAGAATGAAGACTCACCGCTTGGCCATAAACTGCCTCCTCTGGTTTCCCACTGCCATCCACACCGCCGTGAACGTACGAGGAGTTCCTCCCGTAAAACCTGCAGAGAGAAAACAGCAAGAGGGAGGGAGAGAGAGAGAATGAAAACACAAAAATATAAAAACAAAAACATTATAAAGAATAGAGAGAAAGAACAGCGGAGGCAAAGAAATAGTGCATGAAAAAGACAAGAGGGCGATGGAAGAGAGGAGAAGGTTAATAATGTGTTCTCTCATCTTAACAAATCATGCCCACAGTTTAATAAAGACGTCTCAGAATCAAGACTCTGTCCATCTGCCTTTCAGAAAGGACCGAGGGAATAAGGGACAGAGAGAATAAGGGACCAAGGGAATGGGGGAATGAGGGAGAGAGGAAATAAGGGAATGAGGGAATAAGGGACTGAGGGAATAAAAGACAGAGGGAATAAGGGACCGAGGGAACAGAGGGACCTAAGGAATAAGGGCCAAATGGAGGGTGCATGTGAGAGAGGAGCCTCAGACCATGGTCCTGAACAAACAGCTGGTCTCAGATCAGACTGAACCAGGTCCGGTTCGTGTGCAGCGTGAACATGTTCTGAAAGGTTCAGACCGATCACAGGAAGCAGACGCAGTGTAAAAGCGTAAAGAGACGCCGCGTCCAGACGACCCTCTCACTGCCTTTATTCCAAACCAGAGCAGAACTCACGTAAAACCTTCATCTTTAATTTCACTGTGAACTCCTCACTGTCCCCACACTGCGCTCCTTCAGTGAAAACTGAACCTCACACGATACTCAACTTCTCTGTGGTTCTGAGGGTTTTAACGTTGAGTTGTTTACATGAGGGAGAATTAAATATAATAATATTACCCCTCTCTCCAGTCTCTCTCTCTCTCTCTCACACACACACACACACACACACACACACACACACACACACACACACTCTCTCTTCTTCTGCTCTAACTCCCCACACAGGGCAGAAACACACTGTGTCACTATCAGAAGGGCACTCAGTGGTGCAGAAGGTGAAGTGCAGACGGGTGTGGTTTGGGACGCAGCAGTAATCCTCCAGCACCAGTTCAACCATTTAATGTGGAACTGAAAACGTGAACAAGGAGCTGCTGATTAATCAGGATAAGGAAGGTACGTATAAGCACTGTGTGTGTGTGTGTGAGAGAGATCTCTCGAACTGAGCCACAATTAACAGTAGTATTATTAAGCAGTAAACTGTAGAAACCAATCAGTGTTGAGGACGTAGGTGACACTTCCTTCAAAATCTTTTTAGAATAAGAGTCCCTTCAGAAAGACTGTCTCTGCCACATTAACACAGTTAAAGCTTGGCCTCATGTTGCCTAGCGACCGCACACAGCGTTAATGGACTACACTGTGTGGCGGAGGAGTAATGAAGTGATTATTGTGGCAAATAAACGAATGAAACATTGGTGTATTTTATAAAATTTGACCGTGGTTTATCACTTTATCAGAACACACTATACACACACGTACAGTACAGAACCTCCCCCAGTCCACAAGGAACTACATTACATTAGACCCCTGTCATTTATTGTGATTCTGCCCAGAAATTAAATAAAATACTAACACAATCAAAAACTTAAAGCATAGATCACACTATTTTTTTCATGGAATGAGGAATGAGTGTTGAACCATAAACCTCTCCATAAATCAAACCACTGCTGACAAACACAGCAGTTCTCCACACTGTTCACCAATGGGGGGCGCTATATTCTTGCTCTGGCCCCCGGGACAGGACATGTTCTGATAAAAACTGCCCCAATGCCTGATCTGACCTGTGATTTTTACCCTCAGCCCCCTGCGGTCTGTCCCAGAAGCTGCAGGTGATTGGTTGTGAGTGTGTGTGTCAATCATAGCACCATCTGTCATGAAGGAAAGCGATTGGCTGTCTAAAAAGGGGGCGGGAGCATGCTGTGGAGTGGGGGGTGTATTCCTTGTGTTTCCTGTGGGTTCATATTTAAATGAATCTATGTGAAGGTCTATTGATGCCCTCTCTAATGGTCATCGGTGATGTGTCTATCGTAAAACCTATCGCTATGGTTCAAATCGCCCGGGACCCAACACAAACACCGCGTAACCATGGCAACCTCAGTCCTAGGACCTAGGACCTCCTCTCCCTAACCCAGGAACCCAGTGATGAAAACGTAAGCGTCCTCCTCTGCGGTCCTCACCTGTGCAGGTAATCAGGCGCCTTGTTGAGGAGTGTGTAGTACTGCCTCACAAACTCGCGCCCTACGAGCAGGGGGCTGGGTTTCTCCATCACCATCTCTTTCAGGTGCACAGGTCAGGACGCTGGAACACAGGAACACAGCAGGGACACCATGAGGACGGTACAGGGACACAGCAAAGTACAGACGGGAAACGTGAGGGACACCGCAAGGAACAGTCCAGGATTAGTCCTGTATCTAGATTTAAATCAGGATTTAGACCAGGATTACTGTCATTTTAATGGCTTTAGGGTCAGATTAGTCAGGATTAACTGGAGTGTAACACCGTATTAGAACAGTGTAACTGGATTATTCTCATTCACTGTAGTTTAGACCAGAACTACTGCAGTTTTACAGCTGTGTAGTTTGTGATGAGATTGATCTGAGGTTCAGTACTGGATTAGTCCTGCTGAACTGGGATTTACAACAGGATTAGTCCAATGTATCTGGTCCTAGGGTTCTGTTTAGTAGAGGATTAACCCCTTTTAAACAGGTTTAAGAGCCAAATATACCCCGTCTAACTGGATTCAGAACCGGATTAGTCTCATTTACACACATTAAAGCAGAAATAATCCTATTTTAACTGATTCAGAGCAGGATTAGTCGGATTAATCTGGACTTAGTCAAAGAATGAAAGCTGTTTAACTGGATTCAGAGCAGGACTAGTTCCGTCTGACTCGGTTCAGACTCGTTAACAGGTTTTAGAGCAGGATTAATCCGGTTTAACCGTGGTTTTGTACAGGATTAGTTCACTTTAACTGTATTCGGTAGAGGATTAATCCGGTTTATTTGGATTAAAAGAAGGGTTAGTTGAAGTGGATTCAGACTCGGGATATTCACAGTTAAAGTGTCGGCTCGTGAATGTTGTAACGCCACTGATACGCATCGAGTATTGTGAAACTTAGCCTAGCCTCTTCCTACACGAACTCCGCGGTCCACCTTAAATGGCGCAGCAACGGCGCGGAGTCCGTGACGCTTAAGGAGGAGCGGAGAGTTAGAAAAGGAAGCTGCGAAGTTGGGCCGAAAAGTGGAATAAAGACACGCTGAAACGGCGGATGGGGGTCTGATCTCCCTCCGAGCCCCGTTCGCGGCGGTCCGGGCGGATTAAAAGCGCTCTCGGGGAGTTTTCCACGGGGTTAAAGAGGGGAAAGTGAAAGCGAGTGCCGCGGTGGGAAGCGTCGCAGTTACGGCTAGCTCCGGGGTCTAACCCGGGCGGCGGAGGAGCTCAGCTGGGACGTTCGGTCGGTCCCCACGCACGGAGTCACTCCAGCGCCGGTGCCGTGAGAGCCACAGCGCGGAAGAGTGCTGATCAGGGTCGGACCGAACCGAACCGAACCCAGCGACGGAGGGGGACAGGGGTCGGCGGCATGTGCGGAGACAAAGCGGCTAAAGCGCTAAAAGCTAACGGCGGCGCTCGGCTCCTCTCCGTGTCCCGAACTCTCTTTTCTCACCGAATCGAGAAGAAGCTGCTGCGGCTCCGCGGGGTTCGGCCGAGGCTCCGTCTCCGCTCCGGTCTGCGCTGCGCTGCGGTGTGTCGCTCCGCCGGGGTCCGCTCTGCTCCGCGCTCTTCGTGTGTTGAACAGTGCGTGTGTTTGTTGTGTTGGTGTTTGTTGTGTGTGTCGCTCTCGGCGCGCGCACAGAAGCCCACAGCCCAGCCGGCGGTGCCGCGTTATGATCGGCACCCTGCCGAATCCTGCGCCCGCCGTCACTTCCGCCCACACTCTGATTGGCCGAGCCTCGAATCTCAGCTGTCAATCAACTCTCTTATTATTATCGTTATTATTACATTTAAAACTGTACACAACTGTTACACTTGTTCACAAATATAACTTTTATATTCATAAATACATAAAGATACATCCGTTAGTCATTTCACAGTGTTACTAGAGGTCCACTGCCTGGTTTTCTTTTGTCTTGAAGTTGTATCTATTTGTGGGTGTTCACCGTGTTCTTGTGTAAGTTTTTTTAAAAAAAGACATGAATTCATTTTATTTTTAAATGTTTCTATGTGATCCATAACTTCTATATTTTATTCAATCTAACAATTCTTTTTTTAATTCCCTGAAAACGTAAGTTGTGTCTTGACTGGAAAATCTCCCAGTACCAGAACTCACTGGACACCCCTCACGTGTACAGACCTCAATACCACCGTGTACATGAACACATAGTTCATTTTAAATCTAGAACCACAGTTGGTGGTGGGGGGGGTTAGATGTGCATTAACAGTGCACTCATTACTGTGTGACGCCAAAGAACCATCACAGATATCACAGGACATTTTGCCCTGAAAAATACCAAACCTATGGACAGTAAAGTGACCCGATGAACAATAAACTCACTGCATACGCTTCTATCTGTAAAATGTCTGTGGAGTTTGCCCCTGCAGCTATTGCCCTCCTTAGATGAACACATCAGTGGTCAAAGGAAACACTGCAATGCATCATGGGAAGCCGCTGTGTGCTGTTTTACACCAATAATGGCTGTGCATCGTGGGATTATATGAGTGCAATAAAAAATGCTTTTACACACAATTAGAAAATGGAAGCACCCCAAAATAGGGCACTGGGCCCAAAAAAAGCTGTAATTACAGATGTTATATCCAGTACACATTATTAATACCCCAATAACACACACACACACACACACCGTCAAGTACCTGGTTTAATGTCCAGTGGGGTATAAGATGTGGACTTAAAAAGACATGCCATGATATTTGAATTAGTTATAAATAAAGAGCCTAATCTTCGCTGCTGTAGTAAAGTTAGGAGGAGGAGGATGTCTCCTCGAGTAAAAGTGCTGTTACTTTGGTAAATGTATGTTTACAGCTTGTGCTTCAAGTAAAACAATCTGAAACCTGGGAGCTACTTCAGTCCTGAATGACCAAGCTGTGGCCTGAAGAACACCCAGCGTCCCTCAGCACAGTGGACCACTCTGTTCCTCTCTTTCTGGATCATTCTGCTCTGGAGTAACAGGCAGGAGCTTAAGAGTTAGCGTTGGGACCCAATCACAAAGCAGCACCGGTGGCAGTTCCTTACAAAATATTAATAATTGCACAGCATTTTTAAAACGTACTTTTTCAGCCACCAGACCCACGTGGAGCCCTCACGGTCTCAGAGTCAGTGATGGGACTGTGCCATTTTCACTAATATTCACTATTGTTTAAAGAAAAGTGAAAAGTATTTGAACAATTTTCTGATGTCACAAAACGTCTCTGATATTTATTGAAATTACTGTGAGCTACACTTCATTATTTCTATTCGTAATTACGGAATAAAGACAGTAACATGTTCCAAAGTGACGCCAATTACATCCTTAGCCGTGGTAGCTAACAAAGCGTGCTAACATCCTAACTAATCCCACTTCGATACAAAACACCGTTCTCTTTGGATAAATTAGCCACATCTCTGCAATCACAGCTACCTCCAGCTGAAAACAAGCGCGAGAACACGCATTCACTTTGATCAACGACGAGATACACGGCTTTGTTAAGAAAACCTTGTGTTAGCTTAGCATAACATTAGCAGCCCGACTCCCTGTTGTGATTTTAAATCAGGCGGATTCTAAGGCGACCACATGGGGCCTTCGGTGGGGCAGTTTTTGCTGGGGTACAAAACATGATGCACCGCACCGGTTGTGAATAAAAAAGAAGTCCTATTCGTGCGCAGTGTGTCGCGGGAAAACAACGTCAAAATAAAATAAACAAATTAATAATATAAAGATTAATTTGGTTAATTTTATTAAAAAAAAAAAAAAAAAACACTGAAAGCTCTGTCAAGCGCCCTGAAGCGTAAATCCAGAGACATATTTAACGTTATTTTTGTGTGGTCAAAATATAAAGAAAAAATTCAACGCATTAATAAAAGTGAATTTTTATTTTAAAAAGAATAAAACCCCCAAATATCTTGTATCTCAGAGAGGAAAGAAATACTGATAAATTCAGATAAATAACTGGTGAATAAGGAGCCGACTTTATCTTAATCCAAACCCTGTGCTCCACTGGCTGACTCTTCCAATCCACACTGGGGTGCTGTCCCCAGCAATGACCCAGCATGCAACTCTTCAGAGAGGTGGAGGCCGTTAGAGATGGAATAAAATGGTGTGTGTGTGTGTGTGTGTGTTGAAGATGTGGAGACCCCTGGTTCTATTCACCTCCACTGGAGGGAACACAGATCGGACGTTGTATCAGAAAATACACTGTGAGGTGGTGGAGGCGGAGCTCTGACCTCAGGAAGTCTGATAATTATTACAGGAACCTGAACAAAATAAAATCCAACATTTTCTCCAGTGACACCTAGTGGCCTGAATGTAGCAGAACTATGATAAAACCTATTTTAAACATGTCCGCCCCCATGTGGAGGACCCTCTCTATGGAGCATAATCTCATAATGTTTTTTGAAAATACTAATAAATAATGAGATTTACACACATTGTATTCTCCATACACTCCTCTGTAAAGGTCCACTTTGGAGATGGTGCTGTTGACTGACTGAGATATTTAACTTTATATAAAAGACCATTTTATATAAGAACACTTAATTTAATCAGGTTTATTTGTCTGAACTTTAACCTGATTCAGGGGGAGAACCCTGAAACCAATCAATTAACTCTCCTCCCCTTCCATCACATCAGTTTATGAACATCATCATAATTTAATGTAATATCACACATGGTTAATAAAACTATTATAACAGAGTTTTATCTGGGATCAGGACGAAGAAATTCAGATCACTTTTCATATGAATGACATCTGGTTTTGTCTTGTTTTTGTTGTACGTACCACCACCACCACCAACAACAACAACAACAACAACAACAACAAATAAAACAACAAGTAAAACAACAAATAAAACAACAACAACGACAACAAATAAAATAACAACAACAACAATGACAACAAATAAAACAACAAGTAAAACAACAACAACAACAACAAATAAAATAACAACAACAACAACGACAACAAATAAAACAACAAGTAAAACAACAACAACAACAACAACAAATAAAACAACAACAACGACAACAAATAAAATAACAACGACAACAAATAAAACAACAAATAAAACAACAACAACGACAACAAATAAAATAACAACAACAACGACAACAAATAAAACAACAAGTAAAACAACAACAACAACAACAACAACAAATAAAACAACAACAACAACGATGATGATGATGTTCCTATGTCCCCAGTGTCCTACACTCCCTGGTTCCTTTATGTTCCCTGGTTCTCTGTAGTTCTAATAAGAACCTGAAACAAGGCTCCCCCTCATCTGTGATCTCCTCTGTGTGTTCCTGTTCCCCAGACCCGCCACCAGGGGGAGACTAGACCCCTCAAACATCCAGGACACTGCCCCAAAGAGAAAACGAGAGGTGCACACAAACAGAACTAACATTTATAAATGTTTCACCTCGACATGAACACAACAGCAGAGTTAATGTGTGTTAGGGGGACACTAAACTGGGGAGCCTAGGGCCCTGGGGACAGAGTTACACTGTCCTTCACTTCAATAAATAAATACACATGGCCCTTTCTAGAAGGAAACTACATTCTTAACTTTCAGTGGAAGCCAGTGTTACAAGATTGAATTCAGAGTAATTTTGGAGCGTTTCTATTGGTTCATTCATCATTACATTTACACACAGTGTGAAGGACAGCTGCTGTGTTCAGAGGGTGCAGTAAACACAGAGATACAGGGTTTTAATCGGAGAGTGATGACGTATTTATTTAGTGAAAGACAGAGTAACGATGAAGACAACACACACACACACACTCCTCACAGACAGTCACCCGGAGCGAGACTTGAACCCACAGCCTCCTGGACCCTGGAGCTGTGACAGAGACACTACACTACACCACTATATTTTGGAGAATCAAATAAAACCAAGGGCAAGTTAAAAGCCTCTGTTAAACCTTTACAGAGAAAGTGGGGCCTGTTCCAGTGGCACAGACCCTGAGGTTCTCACCCCCTCAGACAAACAGCACCTACAGCACACGCACCTGAGAGATTCAGACCATATCCAGCTCCACTCTGTCCTCAGAGCTGAAAATATACACCGCTGCCTGTGTGCAGCCTTCCTCTGTGAGAACAACAGCCCAACACTGGGTCTGAAAGGACGTGGAGCTGGAGGGAAAAAGGAAATTGACTCAAACCGAGCAAAACTCACGAGCCCCTGGTGTTTCTCTGAATAATTGAGACTCCACAGTCACAGGTTTTCTGTTAAATACAGGGTTTATTTTTAAAAATGAATTTGACCTGAAATGGAAGAAATGAAGTGTGTTTTCTGTGAGGATTTAATTCTAATATAAATGTGTGTTTGTGTTTGAGAGTGAAAGAGGAATATTCGTGTTATAACCACGGCCCTGTGGCTGTCTCTGACTTGCCCTGACGACTGTGTGGTTTAAACAGAAACTAAAACGTCTCTATCGCTAAATCTCTAATGCCTTTCTGCAGATGTATCATTTAAAGGGGAACATGACCAGAGACGAGGAGCACCTGGGGCATAACAAGGGGCAGGGTCACACAGGAGGAACAGGTGGGAACGGCCCAGGGGGCGGGCTAAGGCTGGACAAAGGCGGAGACAAGGGAGGAGACTGGAACAAAACAAAACAGAGCCATGTGCTCCTTTAGCATCTAATCCACTCATTCATTCATTCATTCATTCATTCATTCATCTTCTATAAGCACTTCATCACGTTCAGGTTTGGGGTGCGTTCACTGTTCAAGACGGGAGCACTGTGGACAGTTTTAAACACTCACACAGTCACTCACACACTCACCCTGTCACTCACACACTCACCCAGTCACTCACACACTCACCCAGTCACTCACACACTCACCCTGTCACTCACAGACTCACCCGGTCACTCACACACTCACCTGGTCATTCACACACTCACCCGGTCACTCACACATTCACCCTGTCACTCACACACTCACCCTGTTACTCACACACTCACCCTGTCACTCATACACTCACCCGGTCACTCACACACTCACCCGGTCACTCACATAGTCACTCACACACTCACCCTGTCACTCACACAGTTACTCACACACTCACCCTGTCACTCACACAGTTAGTCACCTGGTCACTCACACACTCACCCGGTCACTCACACAGTTACTCACACACTCAGCCTGTCACTCATACACTCACCCTGTCACTCACACACTCACCCTGTCACTCACACACTCACCCTGTCACTCACACACTCAGCCTGTCACTCACCCTGTCACTCACACACTCACCCAATCACTCACACACTCACCCGGTCACTCACACACTCACCCGGTCACTCACACATTCACCCTGTCACTCACAGTCTCACCCGGTCACTCACACACTCACCTGGTCATTCACACACTCACCCGGTCACTCACACACTCACCCTGTCACTCATACACTCACCCTGTCACTCACACATTCACCCTGTCACTCACACACTCACCCGGTCACTCACACACTCACCCGGTCACTCACATAGTCACTCACACACTCACCCTGTCACTCACACAGTTACTCACACACTCACCCTGTCACTCACACAGTTACTCACCTGGTCACTCACACACTTACCCGGTCACTCACACACTCACCCTGTCACTCATACACTCACCCGGTCACTCACACACTCACCCTGTCACTCACACAATCACCCTGTCACTCACACACTCACTCACACATTCACCCTGTCACTCACACAGCTACTCACCTGGTCACTCACACACTCACCCTGTCACTCACACAGTCACTCACCTGGTCACTCACACACTCACCCTGTCACTCACACAGTCACTCACACACTCACCCTGTCACTCACACAGTTACTCACCTGGTCACTCACACATTCACCCTGTCACTCAAACACTCACCCGGTCACTCACAGACTCACCCGGTCACTCACACACTCAGACAGTCACTCACACAGTCACCCTGTCATTCACCCACATCTGTTGACAGTTTTACACACTCACTCTGTCTCACACACACACACCTGTGAATAGTTGCACACACTCACAACTATGGCATGTGTGTGTGTGTGAGAGAGAGAGTGTGTGTGTGTGTGTTATATTTTTTTGCACCAAAGGTTCAGCTATGCTCTAAGTTCACAGGTGAGGGTGGACATTAAAACAGAAAGGAGGAGGTGTAGAGCTGTGGGTTTGAACCACAGCAGTGCAGCTGTGATGTGTGAGGGTGTGTGTGAGAGTGTGTGTGTGAGAGTGTGTGTGTGAGTGTGTATGTGTGTGAGAGTGTGTGTGTGAGTGTGTATGTGTGTGTGAGAGTGTGTGTGTGTATGTGTGTGAGTGTGTGTGTGTGTGAGAGTGTGTGTGTGAGTGTGTATGTGTGTGATAGAGTGTGTGTGTGCGTGGGGGGGTGGTTTAGTTGAAGAGGACAGAGTAATTAACACAAACGACACACACAATCTTTCCAGAGTCAGTTTTATTATAAAAATAAAGAGCTCTATGATGTCACTAACATTAACCTATTGTGTCCCAACGCTGAGTCAGTTCTGTTCCTCACAGCCTCCTAAAGAGTGTGGACACTTCATTCCTGACTTTAAAGGGTTTAATGTACAACATTAACACAGTCACTGACCACACACTCCGCAGGGACTCTGCACCTCTTTGGTGCTGCTGTTTCTACACGGGTTGTTTGTTTGTTTGTTTGATGTCCCCCAGAGTGGTGGTAAGTGTTTATTGTCCTTTATGGTGATTGTTTGATGTCCTCTGGGACATTTGTTGTGACTTTTGTTTGATGTTGATTGTTGTCTGTCCTCTAGGCTGTTGTTTATTTGTTGTCCTTTAGGGTGTTTGTTGTTGTTGTTTGTATTTGATCCTCCAGGGTATTTGTTTGTTTGTTTGTTTGTTTGTTGTCCTCCAAGGTGTTTGTTTGTTTGTTTGTTTGTTTGTTGTCCTCAAAGGTGTTTGTTTGTAGTTTGTTTGTTTGTTTGTTGTCCTCTAGTTTGTTTGCTGTTCAGCCGCCTCCTCAATCCTCTGCAGCAGTTCAGAGAAAGATGGCCGCCCCTGAGGATTCTGAAAATAAAAAAAACACAAACACAAAATAAACACACGCCTTCGTTTCCTGGGACTTGTTTGTTTGTTGTTCTGAAGTGTGTTGCCCTTTCATTTGCAAAAGTTTAACATTAATTTAAACATAAGACACATGCAACTGTAACTGCACTGTTTTATTTTTTTTCCCTCTGTTTACTGCCTCACTTCCTGTGAAGGGCTTTTACAGGTGGACGTCTGCTTCCTTTCACCTCCACTGTCCACTGTGTTATTCAGAACCAAAACACTGGTGTGTGTGTGTGTGCGTGTGTACCGCGTGCCAACACTGAAACATGATTTCGTAGACGTTTGGGGGACATTTCTGGGGTTTGTAGAGCCGCCCGCCCTGAGTGACCTCCTCCACGATTTCAACATTCGTCTTGCTCCCAAATGGAGTCCGACCTTCTGAGAAAACCTCCCACATCAGAACCCCTACAGAGAGAGAGAGAGAGAGAGAGAGAGATAGAGAGAGAGAGAGAGAGAGAGAGGAGAGAGAGAGAGAGAGAGACAGAGAGAGAGAGAGAGAGAGAGGAGAGAGAGAGAGAGAGAGACAGAGAGAGAGAGACAGAGAGAGAGAGAGACGTTGACGTTCAACACACCTTTAATTCAAAATTATTTACAAATAAAAAACAGTAACCAAGTTCAAAGACTCAATTAACTGAAATAAAAGAAAATAGAAATCAAATAAATAAATAAATCCATCCAGTCACAGATTCAAATTGAAACCAGCCAGTCCATCGGGTTCACAGAGCAAGCCCCCAGCCCCCCACACAGCAAAGAAACAGTCCACATTATCAGTCACAGAGTAGTAGCTGTACTCTACAGTGAGCCTCTTTAAAATCAAACCCCTGACCATCATGACGGGGTCAGTACCCCCAGTACCTTTCATTTTATTTTTTCTAGTACACCAGATGGCCAGTTTCGCAGCACCGTATAGAAAATTTAAAATCACTACTCTGTCCTTATTTGAAGCCGAGTACTCAGGACCATAAAAGAAAAGACAATCAGTAAAAGAGCCTAAAAATTTCATGCCCCACTCTTTCACCACACCCAGGATGGGGTGTAGCCGGGCACACAGCAAGAACAAGTGGGACAAGGTCTCAGTCTCACCACAGAAAGGACAGCCGTCCCCAAGTGCGGGATCAATCCGTGCCACGTGTCTGTTTGTGGCTATAATCCCATGTACAATCCTCCACTGGAGGTCACCCACCCTCTTCTCGATGGGTCGCTTGTACAGGGACCGCCAGCTACGTTTAGGGGAAGCATCAGTCGGAACAACCTCGGCCCACCCAGACTCCTTCACGTCCCTCAGGCTGCGGAGATGGATTGTTTTGACACAGGCCTGGTACAGGGTCCGCTTATGTAAAACACTGAAAATCCCAAGAGCAGGGGTGTCTAAAGACAGGAGTGTCCCCTGCCCCTCTTGCCATTCCTCCCAGTCCATGTCCATCATCAGCTCAGGGAACGTGACCTGCTGACTCAGATGTTGTTGTTTCCACCGGGGTGGCGTCCAGGTACTCACAGGCAGCAGCAGAGAGGTCAGCCCTCAGCCGGTCCAGCAGCTGCTGAGCTAACCGCACCGACCTCAGACCGACCATCTCAGCCAACCGCTCCGCAGGCACCCAGTCTCCACCCCTCCGCAGGTCACGAACCTTAACAAGTCCACTTTCCAGCAGGGCAGTCCTCAAAGCTCCTGAGACGAGCTGTAACGATGGAAAAGAGGCGTTGTGAAACAGTGGCTCCTCGAAGATCCACGCTGAAGGCTCCGTGGAATTGTCCCTTGAAAAAGAGAACAGGCGCCATGCCTCTAGCGCTGCTGTGTAAAATGGAGTCAGCCCCGTCAAATCCACCCCTTTCAGCAGAAGGGAGAACAGATGCCGGTCCAGCCCCAGACCACCAGCGCGCCGCAATAAAGCACAGGCCACGACCTTCCAGCCCCGCTCTCCTCCGTACAGCAACCGCTGCACAGCCTGTAGACGCAAGGTTGCGATTCTGGACCGGATGTCGATAAGTCCCTGTCCCCCCTCCTGCACAGGCAGAGACAGAACCGCTGCTCTGAGCCAGTGTTGTCCCGACCAGAAGAAGTTGACAAGTATTTTTTGGATGTCGTTGATCAGTTGTCTGGGTGGGTTGAGAACAGTGAACCTGTGCCACAAAGCTGATGCAACGAGGTTGTTCACAACCAACACTCGACCCCTGTACGATAACTGAGGGAGCATCCAGGACCATGAAGACAACCTGGCACGAACCTTCTCCACAACACCTTCCCAGTTCATTGCCATTGCTGCTTCAGTGCCCAGCCAAACCCCTAAAAACTTGATGCCGTGCCTGCTCCACCGAATCCCCCCCGGGAGTGATGGCAACATACTGTTGTGAGAGCCACACCACAAAGCCTCAGTTTTGTCCCAGTTAAGTTTGGCAGAGGTGGCCTTGCTGTAAACATTTAGAGTGTCTTGCAGGGACATAACATCCTGGTTATTTTTAACAATCACTGTTATGTCGTCTGCATAGGCAGAGACTTTATATAAAATGTTCATAATATTCAAACCTAAGAGTCTTTTCCTAATTAAAATCAGAAGGGGTTCCACTGCAAGTGCGTAGAGCTGCCCAGACAAAGGACAGCCCTGCCGTATCCCCCTACTGACAGGCACAGGAATACTCAAACCCCCTCCCGCCTTAATCAGACACGAGGCCCCTGAGTAGAGCAGTTTTACCCAAGACATAAAAACATCACCAAAACCAAAAGCATGTAAAACTGTAAAAAGATAATCGTGATCTACACGATCAAATGCTTTTTCTTGGTCCAGGGATAAAAAGCCAAACTCCAAATGAAACATTTTCGCATAGTCATACAAGTCTCTGATTAAAAACAGATTGTCATAGATGCAGCGTCGAGGCACACAGTAAGACTGGTCCTCATGAACAATCGTACTTAAAACACCCTTGAGTCTATTTGCAATACAGCGGGAGAGTATCTTGTAGTCTGAACATAGCAGTGAAACGGGTCTCCAATTTTTTAAAAGGCAGAGATCTCCCTTTTTTGGGATGAGGGATAAAACGGCGCGCTGACAGCTACTTGGGAGCACCTCAGCATCAAGGCCGGCCAGCAGAACCTCGTACAAATCCCTCCCGAGGATCCCCCAGAAAGCCTTGTAGAAGTCCACCGGCAGACCGTCGATTCCAGGCGCTCTCCCAGACGACAGCTGAGTGACAGCAGTGGTGAGCTCTTCAAACGTCAAAGTCGTATCCAGGTCCTGCTTGTGGTGCTCATCAAGTTGAGGGAGATCCTCGAGCAGGGTCGCGGAGCACTGCTGATCCCGAGCACCTGCCGTGTACAGTTCGGTATAAAAATCCATAGCCAGTCTCTTCACCTCCGCTGGGTCTGTCGTGATGGTTCCGTCTGCTTTACGGACAGACACCAAAGACTTGTGTGGATGAGAAGACTTCTCCAGATTAAAAAAGAAGGCAGTAGGAGCATCCATGTCCCGCACCGACATGAACCTGGACCGCACCAGAGCTCCCTTTACCTTCTCCTTTAAAATGTCACTCAGTTCCTGGAACTTCGCTGAGAGATCCGTTCGTAGATCCAGTGAATTCTGTAGAATCAGGCTGTCATGTATTGTAGAGATGTCCTGTTCCAGTTTACTCACTGCCGCCCTCAGTTTGGAGGTGGAATAGGCGGTGAAGTCCTGACAAAAGTTTTTAATTTGGGCCTTCCCCACTTCCCACCATTGCAGAAGGTTCACATAATCACCTTTTTTTCCAACCCACTCTCCCCAAAACAGTTTAAAAAGATCACAAAATGATTTGTCTGCTAAAAGTGTCTTATTAAAATACCACATTGGGCTGCCATAGGTCTGAGGAGCAACAGAAAAGACCACAGTACCATAAATGATGATCAGAGAAAGAGGTGGGCTGAATGGTGGACTGACTGATCATGTTACGAGCACCATCAGAAACATAAAAACGGTCCAAACGGGCCGCATACACACCCCCTTCAAAAACCCTGACCCAGGAGTACTGTCTGACAGAAGGGTGTTTTTCCCTCCAAACATCAACTAAATTAAACGCAGATAAAACCGTGGCCAAAGTCTGAGCGGACTGAGGATGAGGCTCTTCACCGTTTCTGTCGTTAACAAAATCCAGAGTGCAGTTCCAATCCCCTCCCAACACAACAGTGCCGTGTGAAGGTAGGGACTGCAGTAACTGCTCCAGCCTCACAAACAGCTCACCTCTTTCTGCACCTCTGTTTGGGGCATACACATTAATAAAAATAAAAACATGATCACTGAGTCTGGCTTTAACCATGAGAAGTCGTCCAGCTACTACTTCCTCTACAGACAGTACGTTCACTCTAGAGGACTGAGAGAAAATAATAGCAACCCCTGCGCTAACATTCGAACCGTGGCTCAGAAAACATTCCCCTTTCCACCACAGGCCCCACTCAGAGGCTGAGGCGGCATCACTATGTGTTTCTTGTAAAAAACATATATTTAATTTCTTAAGGGAAAAAAATTCATAAAAAAGGGCTTGTTTATCTTTGTCTCTAAAACCATTAACGTTTAAAGAGCCCACCCTTAGAAAACCCATAATAATAGAAAAGAGAGAGAAACAGTAACAGAGCAGGAAAACAGCAGAAAGATTAAGAGAGACCCTCTTCCTACGTGTTCCGTGTTCAGACATTTTTACGACCGGTACGAGACGCACCAGACTTAGCACTTTTTACTTTCCTGATCGCA
>NC_089804.1:1395784-1538284 GCF_029633855.1 Hoplias malabaricus | reverse complement strand
AGTGTTAATATTCATGTTCACTGCCCATGTCAGGCCCTGGATGTGGTGCGTTTGGTCTCTCAGACTGGCTTTAAAACGGACCAATTAGACATCAAAGGGTCTAGCTCCTCTGATCATAGGCTGATAGGCTGTGTTTCCATCGTAGCGTTGGTGATTTAATCACTTCATTTCATCCGAACTGCTCAGCCGTTCTTGGGACTGTTGCCCCCATGACATATAAAAGCTTCAGACCTAAAGCTCAGCTCTGGTTAAATGAAGCCACTCAGGAAATTAGACGGGTTTGTAGCTCAGCCGAGAGGAAATGGAAAAAAGGTAAACGACAATAAACCTAAATGTATTCAAAAGTTGTTTAGTCGAGTACTGGGTAGATGTTCAGTCTGCTACAGAAGCACCATTCAAAACCATTACTGCTTTAACAGACTATAACAGACCCACAGTTTTGTTTAGAACAATTAATAACCTACTTAAATCTTCACAAAAACCAGGGTGATGTTTATTGCAAAGACTAAGCCTTTTTGGTCTTAACTCCTTTGGTCTACATTTTCCAATTTTCCTGTTTTTCGAGAATTAAAAGTTTTTCAACGTTGAATATTAGAGTTTTATTGCTGAACACAAAGCTGAAAACTACTGCACTTCAGATGATGTTTATATTTGGAACCACCTCCTCAAATCACCATCAATAGCTCCCTAATCACTGGCAGGGCTCCAGACATTTTAAACACGCTGTAGTTACTCGTCTTCTTTAAAGAGTAGAGCCCATAGTGGTCAGTGACTATTTTCCAAACTGACAGTTTTACTTCTCGGTTTTTAGAAAAGTTTTTTTTTATTGCCAGCTTTTACTCAGTTGAAGTTATTTTAGTATTTTCATGATTCAGAGATCAGTCTGTTTTTTAGACTACAACCTGCCCTCAGCTTCAAACAGCTTCAACACCATTGTGACGCTCCACTGAGCTGTAACAGACATGGTTTTAAAAATGAATTACACTGTAGTTGGAGCCAATGAGCAAATAAGCCCTAATCTTACTTGTAGGATTTTGGTCAATACAAGTTTAAAAGTGCTTAACAAATAAATCTGACATATTTACTTACTTATGTATTTTCTTGTGCAGATTTGCAGTTCAGGATTATTGCAGCTAAACTACATTAGTACTGCCCCCCAAGGTTTTAGAAAAATTGCTGCAAGGTTGAAGCAAAGTGGCAGCAGAGTTGCAGCTAAACTACACACTATACGTTTCACTGGCAATATGTTGCAGTTAATCTGCAGCAGAGGGACAGTTTAGAGCCAACAGAGTTGCAGCAATTTTGTAGCGGAGTTACAGTAGTGGAGTTGAGTTAGAGTAATAGAGTTGCAGTAGAGTTGTGTTAGAGTTGTGTTAGAGTTGCAGTAGAGTTGTGTTAGAGTTGTTTTAGAGTTGTGTTAGAGTTGTGTTAGAGTTGTTTTAGAGTTGTGTTAGATTTGTGTTAGAGTTGCGGTAGAGTTGTGTTAGAGTTGTTTTAGAGTTGTTTTAGAGTTGTGTTAGAGTTTTGTTAGAGTTGCAGTAGAGTTGTGTTAGAGTTGTGTTAGAGTTGCAGTAGAGTTGTGTTAGAGTTGTTTTAGAGTTGTGTTAGAGTTGCAGTAGAGTTGTGTTAGAGTTGTGTTAGAGTTGTGTTAGAGTTGTGTTAGAGTTGCAGTAGAGTTGTGTTAGAGTTGTTTTAGAGTTGTGTTAGAGTTGTGTTAGAGTTGTGTTAGAGTTGCAGTAGAGTTGTGTTAGAGTTGTTTTAGAGTTGTGTTAGAGTTGTGTTAGAGTTGCAATAGATTTGTGTTAGAGTTGCAGTAGAGTTGTGTTAGAGTTGCAGTAGAGTTGTGTTAGAGTTGTGTTAGAGTTGTTTTAGAGTTGTGTTAGAGTTGTGTTAGAGTTGCAGTAGAGTTGTGTTAGAGTTGTTTTAGAGTTGTGTTAGAGTTGTGTTAGAGTTGCAGTAGAGTTGTGTTAGAGTTGTTTTAGAGTTGCAATAGATTTATGTTAGAGTTGCAGTAGAGTTGTGTTAGAGTTGTTTTAGAGTTGTGTTAGAGTTGTGTTAGAGTTGTTTTAGAGTTGCAATAGGTTTGTGTTAGAGTTACAGTAGAGTTGTGTTAGAGTTGTATTAGAGTTGTGTTAGAGTTGCAGTAGAGTTGTGTTAGAGTTGTTTTAGAGTTGTGTTAGAGTTGTGTTAGAGTTGTGTTAGAGTTGCAGTAGAGTTATGTTAGAGTTGTTTTAGAGTTGCAATAGATTTGTGTTAGAGTTGCAGTAGAGTTGTGTTAGAGTTGTGTTAGAGTTGTTTTAGAGTTGTGTTAGAGTTGTCTTAGAGTTGCAGTAGAGTTGTGTTAGAGTTGTTTTAGAGTTGTGTTAGAGTTGTGTTAGAGTTGCAGTAGAGTTGTGTTAGAGTTGTTTTAGAGTTGCAATAGATTTGTGTTAGAGTTGCAGTAGAGTTGTGTTAGAGTTGTTTTAGAGTTGTGTTAGAGTTGTGTTAGAGTTGTGTTAGAGTTGCAGTAGAGTTGTGTTAGAGTTGTTTTAGAGTTGCAATAGAGTTGTGTTAGAGTTGCAGTAGAGTTGTGTTAGAGTTGTTTTAGAGTTGTGTTAGAGTTGTGTTTGAGTTGCAGTAGAGTTGCAGTAGAGTTGTATTAGAGTTGTATTAGAGTTGTGTTAGAGGTATGTTAGAGTTGTGTTGCAGTAGAGTTGCATGGTTCTGACCAGGTCTCTGTGCAGGAAGTTGTTGTCCTCCAGGTATTGCATGCCCTCACACACGTCCTGACACATGGTGATGAGCCGCACGGTGTTGAGTGTGTGTGTGTCCTGCAGGACCTGGAGTAGACTTCCTTTCTCCATCAACTCTGTCACGATACAGATTGGCCTCTGGACCGTACACACTCCATACAACTGCACCAGCTTTGGGTGACACAGCCTCCTACACACACACACACACACACACACACACAGTTATACACATTAACATATAAAATCAAACAAAACACAGGTGTGAACACACACAAAACGCACTGTGTGTAAAAATACTCAAATGTACATCAGATAGAATCAGTTCTGCTGCAGCTCAACACCTCGGAGGAGAGCATTTATTTATAATTCAAATTAAAAAATTGAATTCAACCTGGGGTTAAAATGTTCACACAGGCGACTTCTCATATTCTCACTTCTAACATATTCTCACCTCTCTCTCTCTCTCTCACACACACACACACACACACACACACACACTGCAGAGGAAATGTGCTGCACACTCACACACACACACACACCTTGAAAATCACACATATTAAACCCTGCCCCTGTAAACTCTCGCACTGAGCTCTCCTGAGTGTTCACAGGAAGTGGTCATCAGTCTGTATCTCTCTCTCTCTCTCTCTCTCTCTCTCTCTCTCTCTCTCTCACTCTCTCTCGCTTCACAGACTCAGCCCCCTCACTCACCACATTTTCCATTGTCTCTCTCCACTTTCCACTGACAGAGAATGTGTGTGTGTGTGTGTGTGTGTGTGTGTGTGTGTTTCTCACGTCATGATCTTGGCCTCCTCTATAAAGTCCTCCTCAGACATGGATCCCTCGTTGATGATCTTTATGGCGACTTTGCAGAGCGCCCTCCACTTCCCGAGTTTGACCACTCCGAACTGCCCCCTGCCCAAATCCTTCATTAACGTCAGCTCTGAGGGGTTAATCTCCCACTTGTCTACGCACACACACACACACACACCCATACACACACACACACACACACACACATCCGCATACACACACACACACACACACGTGCATACACACACGCGCACATTATAATCAGCATCATCATTGTTATCATAATGTTACTACTCATATTAGTTCTACAAAACACACACACACAAACACACACACACACACTCTTGCGTAGATAAGTGTTTATCACACATGATGTTATTGTAAAACTCTACATCAGTAACTGACAGCTAATGCTTTTTTGGTTGCACTAATTCAATCAAATCCTCACAGAAATGGTCTGATATCTAGTGAAGAGCCTTCACAGAAGAACACAGACTGTCACTGTCATTCAGTTCTGAAGTGATGCAGGAGCAGCAGGTCTCCACAGACCTTGGCCTCTGAATGTTTATAGGTTATATATTCTACGCTCACGCTGTGTGTGTGTGTGTGTGTGTGTGTTACCTGAGCTGAATCCTGCAGTGGCAGGGAGGCACTTCCCCGTCGGGCCGACAGGATACCGCAGCCTCGACACCAGACCTGTCCAATAACATGATATACCACGTGGGATAGAGTCATCACATCACTCTTCAGGGTTTAATGTAGTTTACTGTAGTTTGCTCGTAGTTGTTCTGGTTTGGTGCAGTTTGCTGTACATTTGAAGCAGTTTGAAGTAGCTGTGTGTTGTTTGGTGAAGATTGTTGTACTTTTTTGGATTGGTGCTGTTTGAAGTTGCTGTAGTTAAATTGTAGTTTGTTTGTAGTTTGGCATGATGTGTTGTAGTTTGTTGTTGTTAGGTTGGGCCTTAGTTTTTTTATTGTAGTTTGTTTTAATGTGGATAGTGTTTGGTTTAATTTGTTGTTATTTGTATTATTTGGTGGTAGTTGGATGTAGTTTGCTGGTGTTTGGTGTAGTTACCTGCAGCATTGTGTTGGTGGTAGCGGATCACTTCAGGGATGGTGCTGAACACATGTTTTTCCGCCAAAAAATACTGCCCTGTATCTGTTGTCCTGATGTGGTAGTGTCTCACCTCCCCCATGTTTGGACTGATAACCAATCAATCAATCAATCAATCAATCAATTACCACCACATAAACATCAATCAGAGAGTCAGTAAATCAATTACAACCACAACACACCAGGCAATCAATTAATGAGTAATAAACACATACTGTTCATGGCTGCTTTAGTGTAGTGACAGGTGAGTGTTAGTTGGTTGTACCTCAGTGATTTAGTGTAGTGACAGGCGAGGGTTACTTGGTTGTACCTCAGTGCTTTAGAGTAGTGACAGGCGAGGGTTAGTTGGTTGTACCTCAGTGCTTTAGAGTAGTGACAGGCGAGGGTTAGTTGGTTGTACCTCAGTGCTTTAGTGTAGTGACAGGCGAGGGTTAGTTGGTTGTACCTTAGTGCTTTAGTGTAGTGACAGTCGAGGGTTAGTTGGTTGTACCTCAGTGCTTTAGTGTAGTGACAGGTGAGGGTTACTTGGTTGTACCTCAGTGCTTTAGAGTAGTGACAGGCGAGGGTTAGTTGGTTGTACCTCAGTGCTTTAGAGTAGTGACAGGCGAGGGTTAGTTGGTTGTACCTCAGTGCTTTAGTGTAGTGACAGGCGAGGGTTAGTTGGTTGTACCTTAGTGCTTTAGTGTAGTGACAGTCGAGGGTTAGTTGGTTGTACCTCAGTGCTTTAGTGTAGTGACAGGTGAGGGTTAGTTGGTTGTACCTCAGTGCTTTAGTGTAGTGACAGGCGAGGGTTAGTTGGTTGTACCTCTGTGCTTTAGTGTAGTGACAGGCAAGGGTTAGTTGGTTGCACCTCAGTGCTTTAGTGTAGTGACAGGCGAGGGTTAGTTGGTTGCACCTCAGTGCTTTAGTGTAGTGACAGGTGAGGGTTAGTTGGTTGTACCTCAGTGCTGTAGTGTAGTGACAGGTGAGGGTTAGTTGGTTGTACCTCTATGCTTTAGTGTAGTGACAGGCGAGGGTTAGTTGGTTGTACCTCTGTGCTTTAGTGTAGTGACAGGTGAGGGTTAGTTGGTTGTACCTCAGTGCTTTATTGTAGTGACAGGCAAGGGTTAGTTGGTTGTACCTCAGTGCTTTAGTGTAGTGACAGGTGAGGGTTAGTTGGTTGTACCTCAGTGCTGTAGTGTAGTGACAGGTGAGGGTTAGTTGGTTGTACCTCAGTGCTTTAGTGTAGTGACAGGTGAGGGTTAGTTGGTTGTACCTCGGTGCTTTAGTGTAGTGACAGGTGAGGGTTAGCTGGTTGTACCTCAGTGCTTTAGTGTACACAGACACGGTGTAACTGTTCTGTTGACTGGACTCTCTCACAATGAAACCACCGTCTTTATCCTACACACACACATACACACACACACACACACACACACACACACACATACTGGCCAGTGAGTGTCAGTGGAGGGAGGTGTTTCTGATAAAGTGGCCAGTGTGAATGGAGAGTACTGACCTCTTGTCGTAGTAAAGTTTCAGCGTCTGATCTGTTAATGTTCTTGCAGTACCATCTATAGAACAAACACTCTGTTAAAGACCTGTGGATGAGAGAGAGTGTGTGTGTGTGTGTGTGTGTGTGTGTACTCACTCATTAACTTCGATGTTGTTGACTCCTGTGACGTAGTTACTGGGGATAAAGCCTGTGTTTCTGAAACACACACACAGCTGATATAAAGCGGATGTTGTGTGTAGTGTGTTCTGCAGTGGTGTGGAGTGTGTAGTTTGTTCTGCAGTGGTGTGGAGTGTGTAGTGTGTTCTGCAGTGGTGTGGAGTTTGTAGTGTGTTCTGCAGTAGTGTGGAGTGTGGAGTGTGTTCTGCAGTGGTGTAGAGTGTGGAGTGTGTTCTGCAGTGGTGTGGAGTGTGTAGTGTGTTCTGCAGTGGTGTGGAGTGTGGAGTGTGTTCTGCAGTGGTGTGGAGTGTGTAGTGTGTTCTGCAGTGGTGTGGAGTGTGGAGTGTGTTCTGCAGTGGTGTGGAGTGTGTAGTGTGTTCTGCAGTGGTGTGGAGTGTGTAGTGTGTTCTGCAGTGGTGTGGAGTGTGTAGTGTGTTCTGCAGTGGTGTGGAGTGTGTAGCGTGTTCTGCAGTGGTGTGGAGTGTGGAGTGTGTTCTGCAGTGGTGTGGAGTGTGGAGTGTGTTCTGCAGTGGTGTGGAGTGTGTAGTGTGTTCTGCAGTGGTGTGGAGTGTGGAGTGTGTTCTGCAGTGGTGTGGAGTGTGTAGTGTGTTCTGCAGTGGTGTGGAGTGTGTAGTGTGTTCTGCAGTGGTGTGTAGTGTGTTCTGCAGTGGTGTGGAGTGTGGGGTGTGTTCTGCAGTGGTGTGGAGTGTGTAGTGTGTTCTGCAGTGGTGTGGAGTGTGTTCTGCAGTGGTGTGGAGTGTGTAGTGTGTTCTGCAGTGGTGTGGAGTGTGTAGTGTGTTCTGCAGTGGTGTGGAGTGTGTTCTGCAGTGGTGTGGAGTGTGGGGTGTGTTCTGCAGTGGTGTGGAGTGTGGGGTGTGTTCTGCAGTGGTGTGGAGTGTGTAGTGTGTTCTGCAGTGGTGTGGAGTGTGGAGTTTGTTCTGCAGTGGTGTGGAGTGTGTTCTGCAGTGGTGTGGAGTGTGTAGTGTGTTCTGCAGTGGTGTGGAGTGTGTAGTGTGTTCTGCAGTGGTGTGGAGTGTGTAGTGTGTTCTGCAGTGGTGTGGAGTGTGTAGTTTGTTCTGCAGTGGTGTGGAGTGTGTAGTGTGTTCTGCAGTGGTGTGGAGTGTGTTCTGCAGTGGTGTGGAGTGTGTAGTGTGTTCTGCAGTGGTGTGGAGTGTGTATTGTGTTCTGCAGTGGTGTGGAGTGTGTTCTGCAGTGGTGTGGAGTGTGTAGTGTGTTCTGCAGTGGTGTGGAGTGTGTAGTGTGTTCTGCAGTGGTGTGGAGTGTGTAGTGTGTTCTGCAGTGGTGTGGAGTGTGTTCTGCAGTGGTGTGGAGTGTGTAGTGTGTTCTGCAGTGGTGTGGAGTGTGTAGTTTGTTCTGCAGTGGTGTGGAGTGTGTAGTGTGTTCTGCAGTGGTGTGGAGTGTGGGGTGTGTTCTGCAGTGGTGTGGAGTGTGTAGTTTGTTCTGCAGTGGTGTGGAGTGTGTTCTGCAGTGGTGTGGAGTGTGTAGTGTGTTCTGCAGTGGTGTGGAGTGTGTAGTTTGTTCTGCAGTGGTGTGGAGTGTGGAGTGTGTTCTGCACTGGTGTGGAGTGTGGGGAGTGTTCTGCAGTGGTGTGGAGTGTGTAGTGTGTTCTGCAGTGGTGTGGAGTGTGTAGTTTGTTCTGCAGTGGTGTGGAGTGTGTAGTGTGTTCTGCAGTGGTGTGGAGTGTGTAGTTTGTTCTGCAGTGGTGTGGAGTGTGTAGTTTGTTCTGCAGTGTTGTGGAGTGTGTAGTGTGTTCTGCAGTGGTGTGGAGTGTGTAGTTTGTTCTGCAGTGGTGTGGAGTGTGTAGTTTGTTCTGCAGTGGTGTGGAGTGTGTAGGGTGACCAGACGTCCTCTTTTACCCGGACATGTCCTCTTTTTTAGACTTAAAAAATGTCCGGGCGGAATTTTACAAATGTCTGGGATTTTGTTTTTCTAGAGCTCACATAGAACTTCGAGAAGTTTCGTTCACAAACTAGTCCCGCCCTCTCCTACTCCGATTGGTTCGCTGGAGTGAGAAGGGGGCGTGGTGAAGTAGCCTAAAATCTTCTGATTGGACGGTCTGACTGTAGAGCTACCGTTATTGGTCGATAACCTTCTCTGTAAACATTTAATTGGTCAGTCTGCACGTCAGTAGTCCTTGTTTACGTCAGGCAAAGCTCATGGACCCACCCTCATCTCGAGCAGCTGTGACCAAACGGAAATGTAAGTTCTCGAATGAATTAAAAAAGAAATTCCTATGTTTTGTAGCAAATAAAGGTGTAAAGAACCCCCCCCCCCAGACGTGTCCTCTCTTTCACCATCTCAGATCTGGTCACCCTAGTAGTGTGTGTAGTGTGTAGTGTGTGTGTGCGTGTGTGTGTGTGTGTGTGTAGTGTGTGTGTGTCTGTAGTGTGTGTGTGGGTGTAGTGTGTGTAGTCTGTTTGTGTAGTGAATGTAGTGTGTGTGTAGTGTGTGTACCCTTGCTTGTCCCTGGCCCTCCACCACAGCTGGTCCTGCTGGTGTAAGATGGTGTAGACCTCCCCCTGCCGTAGGTTCAGGTCTGAACTCTCGGTGGCGGTGAAATCGTACAGAGCCACGACCTTCATCTTCTCTCCTCCTTCATCATCATCATCAGGGGGAGGGTGCGGCAGCTTCTTCGTCAGGCGCTCCCCCTGTGGCCAGCCACAATATTACAACCAGCCACAACATTACAACCAGCCACACCATTACAAGCAGCTACACCATTACAATGTAAAGTTGAATGTAAACTGGTGTAAACTGTAGTGTTGTTAATAACACAATCAGAAAAGTAATGAAGAGATCAAAAGAAGGGTCAGGTCTATAAGTAAATGAATGGATGAATGAAAGGGTGTGTACTCTGTGGGGGTAGTCCTGATTCCTGTTGTAGTCTCCACTCCTGGGGTTCAAATCCACACGAGTACTGGTACTGAGAGAGAGAGAGAGAGAGAGAGAGAGAGAGAGAGAGAGAGAGAGAAAGAGAGTGAGAAAGGGAGAGCGAGAGAGAGACAGAGAGAGAGTGAGAGAGAGAGAGAGAGAGAGAGAGAGAGAGAGAGAGAGAATGGCAGAAAGAGAGAGAGAGAGAGAGAGAGAGAGAGAGAGAGAGAGAGAGAGAGAGAGAGAGAGAGAGAGAGAAGAATAGGGAATAATGTATGTATATGGATGGAATGGTAGATATATAAATTGATGGATGAATAGGTAAAAGAGTGGATAAAGTGCATTATGGGTAATGTAGTCTCTTACCGAGTCTCCAAAGCACAACAGCAGCAGAAGATGGAGCAGATGGAATGACCTGGAGAGAGAGAGAGAGAGAGAGAGAGAGAGAGAGAGAGAGAGAGAGAGATTTTAAGAGAGAAAGATTTTAAAAGAGGATAAACACCCACTTCACTGTAAACTTCACGTGACTGACAGGAAACACAGCTCTTCTCAGGAAGCCCCCCACCTTCACCCAGTCACACACACACACACACAGACACAGTCACACACACACACACACAGACACAGTCACTCACACACTCACCCAGTCACACACACACACACAAACACACACACCTGAGGACAGTTTCAGACACTCACCCAGTCACTCAAACACTGACACAGTCACTCACACACCTGTGGACATTGTCACACACACACACAAACACACACACACACACACACACACACTGTTGGTGAACACTGTTGGTGTTAAATGAACTCTGTTGGTGTTAAATGAACTCTGTCGGTGATAAATGAACTCTGTTGGTGATAAATGAACTCTGTTGGTGTTAAATGAACTCTGTTGGTGTTAAATGAACTCTGTTGGTTATAAATGAACTCTGTTGGTGTTAAATGAACTCTGTTGGTGTTAAATGAACTCTGTTGGTGTTAAATGAACTCTGTTGGTTATAAATGAACTCTGTTGGTGTTAAATGAACTCTGTCGGTGATAAATGAACTCTGTCGGTGTTAAATGAACTCTGTCGGTGATAAATGAACTCTGTTGGTGTTAAATGAACTCTGTTGGTGTTAAATGAACTCTGTTGGTGTTAAATGAACTCTGTTGGTTATAAATGAACTCTGTTGGTGTTAAATGAACTCTGTTGGTGTTAAATGAACTCTGTTGGTTATAAATGAACTCTGTTGGTGTTAAATGAACTCTGTCGGTGATAAATGAACTCTGTTGGTGATAAATGAACTCTGTTGGTGTTAAATGAACTCTGTTGGTGTTAAATGAACTCTGTTGGTTATAAATGAACTCTGTTGGTGTTAAATGAACTCTGTTGGTTATAAATGAACTCTGTTGGTGTTAAATGAACTCTGTTGGTGATAAATGAACTCTGTTGGTGTTAAATGAACTCTGTTGGTGATAAATGAACTCTGTTGGTGTTAAATGAACTCTGTTGGTTATAAATGAACTCTGTTGGTGATAAATGAACTCTGTTGGTGTTAAATGAACTCTGTTGGTGTTAAATGTACTCTGTTGGTGATAAATGTACTCTGTTGGTGTTAAATGAACTCTGTTGGTGTTAAATGTACTCTGTTGGTGATAAATGAACTCTGTTGGTGATAAATGTACTCTGTTGGTGATAAATGAACTCTGTCGGTGTTAAATGAACTCTGTCGGTGATAAATGAACTCTGTTGGTGATAAATGAACTCTGTTGGTGTTAAATGAACTCTGTTGGTGTTAAATGAACTCTGTTGGTTATAAATGAACTCTGTTGGTGTTAAATGAACTCTGTCGGTGTTAAATGAACTCTGTTGGTGTTAAATGAACTCTGTTGGTGTTAAATGAACTCTGTTGGTTATAAATGAACTCTGTTGGTGTTAAATGAACTCTGTTGGTGTTAAATGAACTCTGTTGGTGTTAAATGAACTCTGTTGGTTATAAATGAACTCTGTCGGTGTTAAATGAACTCTGTCGGTGATAAATGAACTCTGTCGGTGTTAAATGAACTCTGTCGGTGATAAATGAACTCTGTTGGTGTTAAATGAACTCTGTTGGTGTTAAATGAACTCTGTTGGTGTTAAATGAACTCTGTTGGTGTTAAATGAACTCTGTTGGTTATAAATGAACTCTGTTGGTGTTAAATGAACTCTGTTGGTGTTAAATGAACTCTGTTGGTTATAAATGAACTCTGTTGGTGTTAAATGAACTCTGTCGGTGATAAATGAACTCTGTTGGTGATAAATGAACTCTGTTGGTGTTAAATGAACTCTGTTGGTGTTAAATGAACTCTGTTGGTTATAAATGAACTCTGTTGGTGTTAAATGAACTCTGTTGGTTATAAATGAACTCTGTTGGTGTTAAATGAACTCTGTTGGTGATAAATGAACTCTGTTGGTGTTAAATGAACTCTGTTGGTGATAAATGAACTCTGTTGGTGTTAAATGAACTCTGTTGGTTATAAATGAACTCTGTTGGTGTTAAATGTACTCTGTTGGTGATAAATGAACTCTGTCGGTGTTAAATGAACTCTGTCGGTGATAAATGAACTCTGTTGGTGTTAAATGAACTCTGTTGGTGATAAATGAACTCTGTCGGTGTTAAATGAACTCTGTCGGTGATAAATGAACTCTGTTGGTGATAAATGAACTCTGTTGGTGATAAATGAACTCTGTTGGTGATAAATGAACTCTGTTGGTGTTAAATGAACTCTGTTGGTGTTAAATGAACTCTGTCGGTGTTAAATGAACTCTGTCGGTGATAAATGAACTCTGTCGGTGTTAAATGAACTCTGTCGGTGATAAATGAACTCTGTTGGTGTTAAATGAACTCTGTTGGTGATAAATGAACTCTGTTGGTGATAAATGAACTCTGTCGGTGTTAAATGAACTCTGTCGGTGATAAATGAACTCTGTTGGTGATAAATGAACTCTGTTGGTGATAAATGAACTCTGTTGGTGATAAATGAACTCTGTTGGTGTTAAATGAACTCTGTTGGTGTTAAATGAACTCTGTCGGTGTTAAATGAACTCTGTCGGTGATAAATGAACTCTGTCGGTGTTAAATGAACTCTGTCGGTGATAAATGAACTCTGTTGGTGTTAAATGAACTCTGTTGGTGATAAATGAACTCTGTTGGTGTTAAATGAACTCTGTTGGTGTTAAATGAACTCTGTTGGTGTTAAATGAACTCTGTCGGTGATAAATGAACTCTGTCGGTGTTAAATGAACTCTGTTGGTGATAAATGAACTCTGTTGGTGATAAATGAACACTGTTGGTGTTAAATGAACTCTGTTGGTGTTAAATGAACTCTGTTGGTGTTAAATGAACTCTGTTGGTGATAAATGAACTCTGTCGGTGTTAAATGAACTCTGTCGGTGATAAATGAACTCTGTTGGTGATAAATGAACACTGTTGGTGTTAAATGAACACTGTTGGTGTTAAATGAACTCTGTTGGTGTTAAATGAACTCTGTCGGTGATAAATGAACTCTGTCGGTGTTAAATGAACTCTGTTGGTGATAAATGAACTCTGTTGGTGATAAATGAACACTGTTGGTGTTAAATGAACACTGTTGGTGTTAAATGAACTCTGTTGGTGTTAAATGAACTCTGTTGGTTATAAATGAACTCTGTTGGTGTTAAATGAACTCTGTCGGTGATAAATGAACTCTGTTGGTGATAAATGAACTCTGTTGGTGATAAATGAACTCTGTTGGTGTTAAATGAACTCTGTTGGTGTTAAATGAACTCTGTTGGTGTTAAATGAACTCTGTTGGTGATAAATGAACTCTGTTGGTGTTAAATGAACTCTGTTGGTGTTAAATGAACTCTGTTGGTGATAAATGAACTCTGTCGGTGATAAATGAACTCTGTTGGTGTTAAATGAACTCTGTCGGTGATAAATGAACTCTGTTGGTGTTAAATGAACTCTGTTGGTTATAAATGAACTCTGTTGGTGTTAAATGAACTCTGTCGGTGATAAATGAACTCTGTTGGTGATAAATGAACTCTGTTGGTGTTAAATGAACTCTGTTGGTGTTAAATGAACTCTGTTGGTGATAAATGAACTCTGTTGGTGTTAAATGAACTCTGTTGGTGATAAATGAACTCTGTCGGTGATAAATGAACTCTGTTGGTGTTAAATGAACTCTGTTGGTGATAAATGAACACTGTTGGTGTTAAATGAACTCTGTTGGTGATAAATGAACACTGTTGGTGATAAATGAACTCTGTTGGTGTTAAATGAACTCTGTTGGTGTTAAATGAACTCTGTCGGTGATAAATGAACTCTGTTGGTGATAAATGAACACTGTTGGTGTTAAATGAACTCTGTTGGTGTTAAATGAACTCTGTTGGTGATAAATGAACACTGTTGGTGTTAAATGAACTCTGTTGGTGATAAATGAACTCTGTTGGTGTTAAATGAACTCTGTTGGTGGTAAATGAACTCTGTCGGTGGTAAATGAACTCTGTCGGTGGTAAATGAACTCTGTCGGTGATAAATGAACTCTGTCGGTGGTAAATGAACTCTGTCGGTGGTAAATGAACTCTGTCAGTGATAAATGAACTCTGTCGGTGGTAAATGAACTCTGTCGGTGTTAAATGAACTCTGTTGGTGATAAATGAACTCTGTTGGTGTTAAATGAACTCTGTCGGTGATAAATGAATGTGTAACTTAACTGTAGACTTCAAATGGGTGTGTGCTAATAGTGTATAGTTCTGTCTTGAGCATTTTCAGGTAGTGTCTCCATAATCTGATTTTTTTTGCCATGGAAAACACTCACAGAGTGAACTGTCGTAATAAAATCATGACAAAGCCATTTGACCACATCTTGGTCATAAACAATGGTGTCAGGGGTTTTTATTTTGATGACACAGAGACTTTCATTGATATGAATACTTGCTTTTGAGGAATGAACTATTCATTTTGAGCAAGTGACACACTTTCGCAGGTTCTTAACTAGGTTTTGCAGTGTGTTTTGAGAAATTCACTTACTGTTGTTCAAATGTTAATTGTGATGTGATAAATGCACTAAAGCAAGTGAGAAAAACTGTATTTTGAATGTTTAGAGTAAGTTTCTAATTTTGTAGTTTTTCCTTTGTGTTACAGAGTGCTGCCAAACAATCGTCTGTTTTTCCTGAGTTTCTATGATTTTTTTTGTCAACAAATTGCAGGCAAAAACCGTAAAAGAATATTACAGCATAGATTTGATTCCAGTCCAATTTCTTGCTGTCAGTCTCCCACATGCAGTGTGTAACTGTACATTCTGTGAAAGGTTGTGTTTTGTGTGTAACACATACTGTTTCAACTGATATACCACAGAATGTGCAGCGTTCTTTACGTAATCAAAATCATAACTAGTTTCCATTAGAACATACTTACAGTGAATTCTATTACACTGACAACATGACTAAGTATAATGACTGACTTGTTCACAGGCAATGACACACAGACTAGACATTCTGATGGCACTAACAAATTTAATCACATAAATATTTGCTTTTGAGGCAAAAACAAAGACTTTCACAAACTGTTTTGAGAAATGCACATCATGATGCACATCATGATGTGAAAAAATTCACCAAATCTGAGAAAAACTGTAAATGAACAGACACAGGGAGAACACACCACACTCCTCACAGACAGTCACCCGGAGGAAACTCACGCAGACACAGGGAGAACACACCACACTCCTCACAGACAGTCACCCGGAGGAAACCCACGCAGACACAGGGAGAACACACCACGCTCCTCACGGACAGTCACCCGGAGGAAACCCACGCAGACACAGGGAGAACACACCACACTCCTCACAGACAGTCACCCAGAGGAAACCCACGCAGACACAGGGAGAACACACCACACTCCTTACAGACAGTCAACCGGAGGAAACCCACGCAGACACAGAGAGAACACACCACACTCCTCACAGACAGTCAACCGGAGGAAACCCACGCAGACACAGGGAGAACACACCACACTCCTCACAGACAGTCACCCGGAGTGGGACTCAGACCCACAACCTCCAGGACCCTGGATCTGTGACAGAGACACTCTCTCTCTCTCTCTCTCTCTCTCTCTCTCTTAGGCCCCTGCTTTACCACAAACCTATTAAGCCCCTTATTTTCCTTTTTCTCTGTGATCTCCTTTCTCCTGTCTCTCTTACGTAAAGAGAGGCACTTCCCCTGCTGTTCTCCCTGACGTTACCCCGCTCCAGCACCTCCCCCTGTGTGGCCTGGTCCTGTTCGAGGCCTCGGCCTTGTCTCACCTACAGCATCATGCTCCACTTCAACTGGATGGGGATAAATGAAGAATGCCCCTCAGTGCCGCCCTGTGACAGAGTGATGGCAGACTGGGCTCAAAGAACTTTTAAAGTTGCCTTTTGCCATTTTTTTTTCGTCACAATCCCATTAGAGGCAATGGATACCGTAACACAACAACGTTCTTATAACTATTTTATTATTAGCATCCTCCCCCACCCCCAATAAAACAGACCCCCTCTATTTCAAACCTCGTACATAAGCAACTTGATGAATGTTACTCTGAAAGTTTAACTCCGTCCCTAAACCACACACTCCACTCGCGTCTGCGTTAAACCCAGAGTCCGGTCGAAAACAGCATCAGGAGCAGAACACACTGAGCCAGTCGCTCACATGCTCTCATCGGAGGAGCTGGAGCTGAGATCCAGAGCTGTTTATACAACACCAGCACCTCCTCTCACACGTTTACGCCATCAAATCTTCACAGCAGTGTTCCAGAGTCTCGTCTAAAAACCTACATTCTCTCCTGAAAGTGGAGGCGGATAAAACTCTCCAAAACCAACCCATGGTTTAACGGAAAGCCTTCGGTCCACGGCTCTGTCCTTCGCTAGAGTCAAGGGTCTCTGCAAATCCCTCACGTCTCTCCATCAGTGAAATCAGTGAATACACACAGGGGAGAGGGGGACTATAAAAACACTTCAGAATACAGGTAAATCTCTCTCTCTCTCTCTCTCACACACACACACGAAATCTATGTCACGATATAGTGGGTCTCAGTCACACAGCTTGTTAATGTGTGTGTGAATAAAAGGCTCTGAGGGACTTAAAAAGCAGTAAAAAGCAGTGTTTCTCTACATAACCACGTTAGAACCATGTTAGAACCGTTCTAGAGCTGGAGAACTGGTTTTAAATCATCTATATAATGGAGAACCAAGCTGTGATTGATCCTTTAAGGAACCTGATTGAATTTAGAAACAGCGTCAAATAAATCTCTTTTCAGGTGATACACACACACACACACACACACACACACAAAATAACAAACAAATACACAATAACACACACACACACACGCATTCTTATCAGGTACTTACTGGAGTGGATCATTTATGCAGCTGTCAGAGCTCCACATTCAACAACTCTGTGTGTGTGTGTGTGTGTTTGTGTATACGTGTGTGCGTGGGGGCCTTCAGAGGAAAAGGATGACGTAGGATGCAGCACACACACACACACACACACACACACACACACATACAGACCATGCTGACGTCACACAGGATGTGAGACAAAAATGTATGACTGATGGGAGAGATAGTGTTTCACACACACACACACACACACACACACACACACACACACACACACACACACAGGTTAAAAGCATGGAAACAAACCATGACTTATTTTACCACAGACATGGACAGAACTTTGTGGACACAGGCTCCTCTTGTGTTTCTTCTCGGAGGAACCCAATGGAGCTCTGTCCCTGAAGAGAACACCGTTCCACAGCCCAGAGCCCGGGGGGTGGGCGTGGGCCTCAGCTCCTCTATGTTCTTTCCACTTCAGAAAAATAGGTTTTACTCCCTTTGTGATGAGCTCAGGGCTGCAGCAGGAGGAGATCTCTCTCCAGTGAAGGTGAATGGAACCAGGCGTCTTCACGTCTCCACCACACTCCCACCATTTTACTCCCTCTCCTCCATCTACAGAGTCTCTGTGGAGAATACAGTGGACATCACGACTAATCCCTGCGTCCTGCACGTCCCTCTCCACCAAGTCTGGGTTTATACACCACCCCCTTCTCCAACTACAGTCAGACACCAGCCCTGTGTCCCCCACTGTCCCCCATCATCTACTGTCCCCCACCGTCCACTGTCCCCCACTGTCCACTGTCCCCCACCGTCCACTGTCCTCACTTTCTGTGAGGGGCTTTTAGAGGAGGACGTCTGGTTCCATTCACCTCCACTGTCCACTGTCCCCCACCATCTACTGTCCTCACTTTCTGTGAGGGGCTTTTAGAGGAGGACGTCTGGTTACTCTGATCTCTCTCTCTCTCTCTCTCACACACACACACGCACACATGCACACACACATTTACTACTAAACAGAGTGACACAGTTACACACACACACTCTGGTGGTTGTGCTGCTGAGTTTGGTAAAGGCTGCCCTCTGTTGGACAGAGGGTGTAAAGAGGGTGTGAGATTAGCCACAGAACTCTGAACAGGTGCTCTGTCCACAAAAAGGGGGTAACAAAGTATGCAGAGCCACACCAGTCTGTAAATGTAGAACTACAGAGTGCTCCTGTGTGGTCAGTGGAGCTGAGAGAATGTACAGTGAGGGTAGATATGAGGTAGGTGTTCCTAATCATACACACACACACACACACACACACATAGATCAGCCATAAGATTAAAACCACCTGCCTTTCATTATACAGATCCCCTTCGTACTCCCACTGCAGATCCTTTACGTCCTGTAAACTGCGAAGTGGCGCTGGCTCTGCTTTGTCTCTCCAGCACGTCCCACAGACGCTGAATCAGACTGAGATCTGTGGTGTCTGGAGGCTTGGTCAGCACCTTGACCTCGTGGTCATGTTCCCCAAAGCCTTCGTGCAGATGAACATTTCAGAAGAAGACAGAGAGAGAGGACGTTTCGAAAGGGCTTCGCTTATTGCACACACATTTCTTCAGGGTCTTGTGATTACACAGTTTCATCTCATGATGTGGAGGTGGACATTCCCGTTGTTGGGAAACACTGGGCAGTGTCCCGCAGCGAAGAGCGGCTAAAGAGCACCTTCCTCCACCGCAGAAAAGAAAAGCATACAGGTCACAACTCATAATCACACCTGAAGTGCTCAGAAACTCAGGAACCCAGCCCAGTTCAGAGGTGTGTGAGCGAGTGTGTGTTCTCTGTGAGGACGAGGATGGGATGGGGTCGAGGACGAGGATAAGGAAGTGTGTTTGTTTTCTCAGCAAATCTGCTGAGTTAAGACTCTCTGACTCAGGCAGGAGAGAGTGAGAGAGCGAGAGAGGAGGGAGAGAGAGTGAGAGAGCGAGAGAGGAGAGAGTGAGAGAGGAGGGAGAGAGAAAGAGTGAGAGAGGAGGGAGAGAGAAAGAGTGAGAGAGCGAGAGAGGAGGGAGAGAGAGAGAGAGTGAGAGAGAAAGAGTGAGAGAGCGAGAGAGGAGGGAGAGAGAGTGAGAGAGAAAGAGTGAGAGAGCAAGAAAGGAGGGAGAGATAGAGAGCGAGAGACAGTGCAGAGAGTGAGAGATAGCGTTTTTGTTTTAATTCAAAGCAGAGAGAAAGAGAGAGATAAAGACAGAATTAGAGAGATAAAGAGTGAGGACGGAGAGAGAGAAAAAAGTTAGTTGTATTCAAAGCAGAGAGAGAGAGAGGGGAACCACATTACTGAGACTTCCTGATTCAACCCTGACTCTCAGTGGCCTGTCTCTGTTTCCTGATTGTGAAGCATGAACAAATGTTTGTGTGTGAACAAATGAGTGTGTGTGGGGGGGACAGAAAATGTGTGTGTGTTTGAGTTTCTGAGGCAGACTTTGGAGTGGACGCTGTAAAAGAACATAAGTTCTTCACGCACTGGACACAGGTAAGAGACAGGAACTCGATTTGCCTTTCTTCTTTACTAATGGATCTGAACTCTGTGGAGAGGTCTGTAGTCTGTACAATGCTGGGGGGTCTGCAACTTTATTGAGGGGTCTGTAGTCTGTACTGAGGGGTCTGTAGTCTGTCCTGAGGGATATCTAGTCTGTACTGAGGGATATCTAGTCTGTACTGAGCGGTCTGTAGTCTGTACTGAGGGATATCTTGTCTGTACTGAGGGGTTTGTAGTCTGTACTGAGGGATATCTAGTCTGTACTGAGGGATATCTAGTCTGTACTGAGGGGTCTGTAGTCTGTACTGAGGGATATCTAGTCTGTACTGAGGGGTCTTTAGTCTGTACTGAGGGATATCTAGTCTGTATTGAGGGGTTTGTAGTCTGTACTGAGGGGTCTATAGTCTGTACTGAGGGGTCTGTAGTCTGTACTGAGGGGCCCATAGTCTGTACTGAGGGGTCTGTAGTCTGTACTGAGGGATATCTAGTCTGTACTGAGGGATATCTAGTCTGTACTGAGGGGTCTGTAGTCTGTACTGAGGGGCCCGTAGTCTGTACTGAGGGGTCTGTAGTCTGTACTGTGGGATATCTAGTTTGTACTGAGGGGCCAGTAGTCTGTACTGAGGGGTCTGTAGTCTGTACTGTGGGATATTTAGTCTGTACTGAGGGGTCTGTAGTCTGTACTGAGGGGTCTGTAATCTGTACTGAGGGGTATCTAGTCTGTACTGAGGGGTCTGTAGTCTGTACTGAGGGATATCTAGTCTGTACTAAGGGGTCTGTAGTTTGTACTGAGGGATATCTAGTCTGTACTGAGGGGTCTGTAGTCTGTACTGAGGGGTCCATAGTCTGTACCGAGGGATATCTAGTCTGTACTGAGGGGTCTGTAGTCTGTACTGAGGGATATCTAGTCTGTACTGAGGGATATCTAGTCTGTACTGAGGGGTCTGTAGTCTGTACTGAGGGGTCTATAGTCTGTACTGAGGGATATCTAGTCTGTACTGAGGGGTCTGTAGTCTGTACTGAGGGATATCTAGTCTGTAATGAGGGATATCTAGTCTGTACTGAGGGGTCTGTAGTCTGTACTGAGGGGTCTGTACTTTGGTATCTGTTTTATCTCAGCACGCTTGGAGGAGAACACTAGCCGCTAATTCTGTTTGTAGATAGCAGCATTATTCTGGCCATGGTCTGACCCACATCTCACACCCCCTTTTCCTGTTTGGCACTAACCGCATCGACTGATGGTGTCTGGCGCAGACCCAGGTGCCTCATCATTGCTGTTTAAATGGCTGGGTTTGTGGGGGCTGATTTACTGGAGGGCACTAAGGGAAGAGGTGGGGGTGGGGTGTGTGCAGCAAACAGTTCCAGAATCGAACCGACGACCTTTCAGTCCTAAGCCTTATCCTCTAACCATTAGGCCACACCCATCTTGTGAGAATACTCGATTCTTTAAGATCTACCACAGGCTGCAAGCGGCAAAAATAGAGCTGAAGCGTGTTTCCTTGTAAGTTTCATGTTGTTACGAGGGCCATCTTTGGTTCGTGTTCAGTCTGCCGGCACCGACAGTGGACCAGCAGCGCTGTGACTCTCCCAGAAGTGGCCCACACCTGCAGCCTGTCTGCACGGGCACTTTTCAATATCAGTGTTCTGCACATTTGCCGACAGATGGGGAATAAACAAAATGTCCTTTGCCTTTCAGGGCTTCTGTAGTTCACAGCTTTTACAAATCAGAGTCTTCGACCTAAATGCAGCTGCGCTCTTAATACCACAGTTAATACTTACATCACTCCTCTGCTTGTCCACTCCGCACCCCACCACCTGCTCCTCGCACCGCTGCTCCTGCAGGGGAACTCCACCACCTCTCTGAAATTCCCCACAAACAAACAAGCTCCAGTGTTGTGAAGTCAATTCGTGTGCGTGCCCCTTTTTTATGTTTTGAGCTGAACATTTCTGTGAGGATTTGATGGCATTCAGCTACTGCAGTGTTGAATGTGGTGTTAGAAGGAGCTGGATCACTTCAGAGAACACAGTTCCACCGTTCCCCACATCAGTTCTGTAGGGATTTATAGCCCTCTGTGTGGACTACAGTGACTACAGCCTCTAACTGGACACAAGCCGGAGAGGGGTTTGTGAGAAAGTGGCTAGATTTATTTATTTATGTGTGTGTGTGTGTGTGTGTGTTTCTGCTCTGCCCACAGGCTGTGTGTGTGTGTGTGTGAGAGAGAGAGAGAGAGAGAGAGATAAAGAGAGAGAGAAGTAGATGGCAGTTCTCGGTGGAGGTAGAGCTCAGAGATGAGTTCCGAGGCGATTCTAGAGGAGACTCTGATCAAGCGCTCGCAGCAGAAGAAGAGGACGTCTCCTCTGAACTACAAAGAGAGGGTGTTTGTCCTCAACAAGACACATCTCACCTACTACGAGGGACGCCCTGAGGTGAGGACACACCCTCAGAACTTTCTCTACACACTCACTGGGGCCAGGTCCGGTAGAGAGGAAACCAGGTGCACACCTCCACCTTTCACACACACACCTGCGCCGTGTGGAATATGATAAATGTGTGTGTGTGTGTGTGTGTGTGTTTGCAGAAGAAGTGTAAGAAGGGTTCAATCGACCTGCAGAGGGTGAAGTGTGTGGAGATAGTGAGGAATGGGGGCACAGTCATTCCCTGTCAGAACAAATACCCCTTCCAGGTAAAACACTTCAACACACAACTGGAAACGACATGAACGACACCAGCCCCCTGCGTTTATACAACACAGTGGATATTATATTACTCTCTCTCTCTCTCTCTCTCTCTCTCACTCTCTGTAACTGTCTCTCTCTCTCTCTCTCTCTCTCTCTCTCTCACTCTCTGTAACTGTCTCTCTCTCTCTCTCTCTCTCTCTCTGTAACTGTCTCTCTCTCTCTCTCTCTCTCTCTCTCTCTCTCACTCTCTGTAACTGTCTCTCTCTCTCTCTCTCTCTCTCTCTCTCTCACTCTCTGTAACTGTCTCTCTCTCTCTCTCTCTCTCTCTCTGTAACTGTCTCTCTCTCTCTCTCTCTCTCTCTCTCTCTCTCTCACTCTCTGTAACTGTCTCTCTCTCTCTCTCTCTCTCTCTCTCTCTCACTCTCTGTAACTGTCTCTCTCTCTCTCTCTCTCTCTCTCTGTAACTGTCTCTCTCTCTCTCTCTCTCTCTCTCTCTCTCTCTCACTCTCTGTAACTGTCTCTCTCTCTCTCTCTCTGTAACTGTCTCTCTCTCTGTAACTGTCTCTCTCTCTCTCTGTAACTGTCTCTCTCTCTCTCTCTCTCTCTCTCTCTCTCTCTGTAACTCTCTCTCTCTCTCTCTCTCTCTCTGTAACTGTCTCTCTCTCTCTCTCTCTCTCTCTCTCTCTCTCTCTCTCTCTCTCTGTAACTGTCTCTCTCTCTCTCTCTCTCTCTCTCTCTCTCTCTCTCTCTCTCTCTCTCTGTAACTGTCTCTCTCTCTCACCCAGGTGGTCTATGATTTGATGACTCTGTATATATTTGCTCCGAGCAACGAGAGCCGGAGTCTGTGGGTCCAGAGCATGAAGGAAGGTCTGTTATCACTCACACACACACACACACACACACACACACACACACACACACACACACAGACTCACACTCACACACAAACACACACTCTCATACACACACACACACATACTCTCATACACACACGCACACACACACACACACACTCACACACACACACACACTCACACACACACACACACACACACACACACACGATGCACAAGTGGTTGTGAGGTCATCACTGTTGGGTTAACACACATTTGTCACTTATTGTGGATGGGGAAGTGGGGAATTAGTAACTTCACATTTCAAGATTAAAACTGTTAATAAAAAGTTCTGACAAATCTAATCTAATCTGGTGCTAGGCTCTTATCGGAAATAGTTGCTGTGTTGATGCTTGACATGTTCTTTCTGGTGCTTGTTGGTTGCTATGGTATCCAAAGTTAATGTGTTGCTAGACCACGGGTTTTTCATGTGGTTGCTAACATGTTGATAAATATTACTTTGATGTCTGTGGTGGTTGCTAAGCTGTTGCTAGGTGATTGCATGGTGTCGAAAGAGCTTTCGAACCTGTTGCTAGGCAGTGGTGTATCCTAGCTGGCAGCTAAAGTTTTATCTTATTGGTTGCTGTGGAGTCCAAAGCAGTTGCTAACATCATACTCTAGCGAGAGTCTGATTTTTCCACATCATCGGAGCGTAAAACTCTTCTTCACTGTGTGTGTTTCTCTGTTCAGTTTATTTTTAATGTGCATTTTCATAATTCACAAAACTCAGTGCGTGGAAAAGCTCTTATTGTTTAAATTCTATCCACAGATTTCCCTGACAATGATTTCACAACTGCTTCTTTAAAAAAGGCAAAACTTCCATTTAACACCTTGATGTAGGGTGGGTTTCTCACTCTCTCTCTCTGTCTTTTTCTCTTTCTCTCTTTGTCTTTTTCTCTTTCTCTCTCATTGTCTTCTTCTCTTTCTCTCTCTCTCTGACTTTTTCTCTTTCTCTCTCTCTCTGTCTTTTTCTCTTTCTCTCTCTCTTTTTCTCTTTCTCTCTCTTTTTCTCTTTCTCTCTCACTCTGTCTTCTTCTCTTTCTCTCTCTTTTTCTCTTTCTCTCTCTCTCTGACTTTTTCTCTTTCTCTCTTTGTCTTTTTCTCTTTCTCTCTCTCTCTTTTTCTCTTTCTCTCTCACTCTGTCTTCTTCTCTTTCTCTCTCACTCTGTCTTTTTCTCTTTCTCTCTCTGTCTTTTTCTCTTTCTCTCTCTCTCTCTCTCTCTTTTTTCCTTCACTCTCTCTCTCTGTCTTTTTCTTTCTCTCTCTTTCTCTCCCTCTTTCTGTCTTTTTCTCTTTCTCTCTCTCTCTGTCTTTTTCTATTTCTCTCTCTGTGTCTTTTTCTCTTTCTCTCTCGCTTTGTCTTTTTCTCTTTCTCTCTCACTGTCTTTTTCTCTTTCTCTCTCTCTCTGTCTTTTTCTCTTTCTCTCTCACTGTCTTCTTCTCTTTCTCTCTCTGTCTTTTTCTCTTTCTCTCTCTCTCTCTCTTTCTCTCTCTCTCTGTCTTTTTCTTTCTCTCTTTCTCTCTCTCTCTGTCTTTTTCTATTTCTCTCTCTGTGTCTTTTTCTCTTTCTCTCTCGCTTTGTCTTTTTCTCTTTCTCTCTCACTGTCTTTTTCTCTTTCTCTCTCTCTCTGTCTTTTTCTCTTTCTCTCTCACTGTCTTCTTCTCTTTCTCTCTCTGTCTTTTTCTCTTTCTCTCTCTCTCTCTCTTTCTCTCTCTCTCTGTCTTTTTCTTTCTCTCTTTCTCTCCCTCTCTCTGTCTTTTTCTCTTTCTCTCTCTGTCTTTTTCTTTTTCTCTCTCTTTCTCTGTCTTTTTCTCTTTCTCTCTCTGTCTTTTTCTCTTTCTCTCTCTCTCTGTCTATTTCTCTTTCTCTCTCTCTCTGTCTTTCTCTCTCTCTCTGTCCTTTTCTCTTTCTATATTCCTTGGCCTTTCTTTTATTCCTTGTTCTGATTTTGAGTAAATTTTAGGTGCCCTCTCAGTGACAGGGGGCACTCTAGCTATTTTTCCAATATGAGAAAGAAAAAATCACAGCGTGAGACATGCAGCGCCACCTTCAGGTGAAAACCCTCTACAGCTACAGCAGGGTTCAGCACAGATATAAATAATAAGAAAAACTATCAGAGGTTTCTCAGAGTGGAGGCTCTGCTGCAGATGGTGATGGGGCCTTGCTGCTGCTGGAGGGGACCTCCCTCACGCTCGGCTCAGATGTGCTCATAGCAGGTTGAGGCGTGGGCTTTGGCTTTTTAAACTGCACAGTGACGAGCGTCGTGTCTATAACAGTACTGACCACTGGGGGGTGCAGCAGGGGCAGGAATGATCTACGGTAATCATGTTTATTGACCATTGTGGAGAAACTGGTGTACCTGAAGACTCCAGAGCGGCGTAATGTAGCTGCAGCAGGCGCAGCGTGGTTCGTGAGTGTAGCTTCTAACCCCGAGGATAAGAGCAGGAAGCGGAGGGAGGAGTGTCTGCAGGAACCCTGCGGTTTAGGTGCAATTTGTCTTTAGAAAGAAGTGCAGATAAATTAAGAAACTGAAAGAGGAAGAGCTGAAATGTGTGTCCAGAAACACACACACACACACACACACACACACAAACACACACACACTTCTCAGTACGATATGCTCATAAACTCTACACACACTACTGTGGAATTGAAGACAGTCCTACTCTTCTGAGGAGGCTTTACTGTAGTATCTGGAACACTGCTGTGAGAATGTTCAGTGACGGAGCTCCATCCCTCCAGAGAACACAGTTCCACTGCTCCACAGAACCGTGCTCGAAGACTGTCTGGAGTCCATTAGACACAGTGACCTCCGGCTCATGTGCAGCTGCTCGTGTCCCAAAGCAGGTCAACACTAGAACGACTGAGGGCCACAACATTTCACACAAGGATGCAAACGTAAATGTGTGAGTGACTGTGTGAGTGTATGTCGCCCTGCGGTGGAGGGGCGCCCCCTCCAGGGCATGTCCCCGCCTTGTGCCCGGTGGTTAAGCTGGATAAGAGGTCACAGCCCATGAATGAATGAGTGAATGAATGTCTACAGTAGAGTGCGTGATGCTAAAAAGAACAGACTTAGTAGAAGGTGGTGATTGCAGCCTCTGAATCTCTCTCAGTGGAATATGTATAAGTTTGTAAGAGGAACCAGTTCTGCGTGTGGCTCCGGAGAGCTGCTCCACCATGACCTTTGGCTGTAGAGAAAGTGACTGTTGCTGAAGCAATGCTCAGAATGCAGCTCGTGTTTCACATCCTGAAGCGAAGTGTGCTTGGGCCAAAAGCTGCGAGTATTTTCGTAAGGATTTTGGGCCTTTTCCACTTTCTATGAGCATTTTCAACATTGAAATATTTGATGGTGTTTTCCTGCAGTTTGAATTTGGGAGTTATTCTCATTACCTCTCATCATGAGGCAAATGTTTAATACTTTATTCCTTTCTCCCTTCACATCGTCGCTGTCTGATTACAAGTGTTCAGGAGCAAGAAAAGACTGTATTTCTCTGAGGGTAACTGTAAATGAATTATAATTAATTATAGAGGAATCATAGCCGCCAGTGTATAATTTCACGTGAGAAAACGTGAGATCAGTCGTTAACGTTAGCTCAGACACTCAGACAGCGCCGGGAGAACGGAGGGGGGTACGTGGTCTTGATGGAGGTCTAGCAGCCAATGGAGTTAGTTGTTAAGGAAACTGTGATTTTTCAGCTTTTCATTGGTCAGTTTGTTATTAGCCGCTGTGAACAGACAGTGGAGAGTGATGAGATATATATTTATATAGTTATCCCCTTGTCCTCAGGCAGCCCTTGCTGCTTGCCAGGCTGCTGTTGTAAATAAGAATATGTTCTTAATGTTTTGCCTGGTTACAGTAATGGTTTAAAAAATGAGCACATCTTGGTGGATGGAAACCCCACGTTTTTATTCCCTACTACTTCTCTTCACTCAGAAAGTCTCAGAGAGTTTTTACAAAAAAAGAAAGTTGGCTGAAAGAGCTCTAATGTGGGAAAGAGGGGCCAACTATTTCAGTCGTGTTAGTGTTAACTATTAAAAATTAACTTCTGGGTAATGATAAATTCCAATGTGTGTGTGTGTGTGTGTGTGTGTGTGTGTGTGGTAGAGATCAGAAACAACCCCCATGTCGTGGCGAAGTTCCACCCTCAGTTCTGGCAGGAGGGCGGCTGGCTGTGCTGTGGTCAGGCAGAGAAACTAGCCCCCGGCTGCGAAGAATACAACCTGTTTGGAGACAGTGAGAACACAAACACACACACACATACACAGACACACACACACACACACACACACACAGACACACACAGTTCATATAGAAGTGTAATTCTGCTCTTTCTCTCACAGTTACTCGTAAACCACTGCCCCCAATTCCTGGTGACGAGTCCAAGGTCAGTTCCTCAAACACACACACACACACACACACACACACACACACACACAGAGCTCTGTTCAACTGATGCTATGGTCTTCTCTAACCACAGTGTGTGTTCTAGGAGATTATTCACTGCAGTGGTTTGCTGGTGCCGTTTACAGAAGTGAAGAGTGTTGTTCTCACTGAGTGATGCAGGGCTGGTTCTATGACCCACATTTATTTTGTGTGAAATGCTAAGCTGTCTGATGTAGGACTTTTATTTTGACAGCTATGAACAAAATTGCCGATGCAGTCTCAGCATTTGATTGTGATGTGACGGGCTGTAGATTCTGAGCAGTAAACTGAGTTGGTTTAATTTTATAAAACTGGAGCACAAATGTTTACGAGTCACAAATGTGTGGTGGTGACTAACGCAGCATTAGGAGGCGTCACAGGACACCGTTTAAAAAGAAGCCATTAAAATCAAAGATTCTTGAGAACTATTGCTCTCAAAGAAATACGAACACCCCCATTTTGAGGTGGAGCGGTGTGTGTGAGTAAGAAGCGACTGTATCTTTTAAGGTGGAGCGGTGTGTGTGAGTAAGAAGTGAATGTATCTTTTAAGGTGGAGCGGTGTGTGTGAGTAAGAAGCGACTGTATCTTTTAATGTGGAGCGGTGTGTGTGAGTAAGAAGCGACTGTATCTTTTAAGGTGGAGCGGTGTGTGTGAGTAAGAAGCGACTGTATCTTTTAAGGTGGAGCGGTGTGTGTGAGTAAGAAGCGACTGTATCTTTTAAGGTGGAGCGGTGTGTGAGTAAGAAGCGACGGTATCTTTTAAGGCGGAGCGGTGTGTGTGAGTAAGAAGCGACTGTATCTTTTAATGTGGAGCGGTGTGTGTAAGAAGCGACTGTATCTTTTAAGGTGGAGCGGTGTGTGTGAGTAAGAAGCGACTGTATCTTTTAATGTGGAGCGGTGAGTGTAAGAAGCGACTGTATCTTTTAAGGTGGAGCGGTGTGTGTGAGTAAGAAGCGACTGTATCTTTTAATGTGGAGTGGTGTTAGTTTTGTAGCACTTTCGCTCTGTGTTTACTTTCATGCAGTTAGCGCTCTCCTGAATTTAGAGTCAGTTCCACCTTAAGTAATGTAACTGTAACAGCAGAAATAAGTCAGTGTGACCCCCCTATGGAGCAGGAATAGAGCAACATCCTCATCTCGGTTGGTGCTTTTCAGCGTTTGGAGTCTCTCCGTTGTCTAATAACCTCCAGATGGCGCTTCTCTGCTGTGAATGACATTTCAGTTGCTAAATCTCATGTAAATACAATGCACCCATTCCATTCATTTGGGTGAAAAGTTCCTGTTTAAGTCTTGGGTCTCTGCTTGGCCCCGCCCCCTTCTCCCTTGTCTGTTTAAGGAGGAGTGGTTCCTGGGAGTGACCTCTAGTGGTGTGTCTCACTAAGTGAGTCCAGTCTGACCATTCTATGCAGTGTGTAATGGTCTCTCTGACCTCTCCAGGTTCGCCGCCCACCTCCTCCACCGCCCCCCACAGAGGTATCCCCTCAGGACCCTAAAGCTCTGGAGGAAGTGGTCATCGCTCTGTATGACTTTGAGGGGGCGGAGGTTCAGGACCTGACTCTGCGCCGCGGAGAGGAGTACGTCATCTTAGAGAAGTGCGACGTCAACTGGCATAAAGCACGTGACAAATATGGGTACGTGTGTGTGTGTGTGTGCATGTGCTACACAGCATCTACACAGCTAAAAATATTTCATTACAATACACACCCCATGAAGGACTGATGCCCCCTCCAGGGTGTGTTTCTGCCTCTTACCACGTGATTCAGGGTACCACCGTGACCCTGGACTGGAAGTGTGGTTGTGGACAGTGAATAAATGAATGACTGAATACACACCCCATCCACCCCCCTTCCACTATCACTCACTGTCCACTTTATCAGAAACACCCCCCTCTACTGACACTCACTGGCCACTTTATCAGAAACACCCCCCCTCTACTGACACTCACTGGCCACTTTATCAGAAACACCCCCCTCTACTGACACTCACTGGCCACTTTATCAGAAACACCCCCCCTCTACTGACACTCACTGGCCACTTTATCAGAAACACCCCCCTTCTACTGACACTCACTGGCCACTTTATCAGAAACACCCCCCCCTCTACTGACACTCACTGGCCACTTTATCAGAAACACCCCCCCTTCTACTGACACTCACTGGCCACTTTATCAGAAACACCCCCCCTCTACTGACACTCACTGGCCACTTTATCAGAAACACCCCCCCCTCTACTGACACTCACTGGCCACTTTATCAGAAACACCCCCCTCTACTGACACTCACTGGCCACTTTATCAGAAACACCCCCCTTCTACTGACACTCACTGGCCACTTTATCAGAAACACCCCCCTCTACTGACACTCACTGGCCACTTTATCAGAAACACCCCCCTCTACTGACACTCACTGGCCACTTTATCAGAAACACCCCCCTTCTACTGACACTCACTGGCCACTTTATCAGAAACACCCCCCCTCTACTGACACTCACTGGCCACTTTATCAGAAACACCCCCCTCTACTGACACTCACTGGCCACTTTATCAGAAACACCCCCCCTCTACTGACACTCACTGGCCACTTTTATTAGAAACACCCCCTTCAACTGACACTCACTGGCCACTTTATCAGAAACACCCCCCTTCTACTGACACTCACTGGCCACTTTATCAGAAACACCCCCCCTCTACTGACACTCACTGTCCACTTTATCAGAAACACCCCCCCCTCTACTGACACTCACTGGCCACTTTATCAGAAACACCTCCCCTCTACTGACACTCACTGGCCACTTTATCAGAAACACCCCCCCTCTACTGACACTCACTGGCCACTTTATCAGAAACACCCCCCCTCTACTGACACTCACTGGCCACTTTATCAGAAACACCCCCCCTCTACTGACACTCACTGGCCACTTTATCAGAAACACCCCCCTTCTACTGACACTCACTGGCCACTTTATCAGAAACACCCCTTTATGCTGACACTCACTGTCCACTTTATCAGAAACACCCCCCTCTACTGACACACACTGGCCACTTTATCAGAAACACCTAGTGGTTACACAAGGTGGAGACAAAATGGATGAATTTTCAATAAATTGTGTGTGTGTGTGTGTGTGTGTGTGTGTTTCCAGGAAGGAAGGCTACATCCCCAGTAACTATGTGACCCCAAAGCAGCCGGACAACCTGGAACAGTTTGTGTAAGTCCATAATTAAGGTGGATAGAGTAAGAAGACCACAGAGTGTGACTAAACATATATCCCTCTGTGTGTGTGTGTGTGTGTGTGTTTTTCAGGTGGTACTGCAAAAACGTCAATCGAAACAAAGCAGAGGAACAGCTAAGAAATGAGGTCTGTGAATATGTTTGTAGGTATGGGTGCATGCCTGTGTGTGTGTGTGTGTGTGTGTGTGTGTGTGTGTGTGTGTGTGATATTGCTGCTGGCTGCAACACTCACTTGAACAAAGTGATTATAGCTTCTGATAGAGAAATGTCCAGACACTCAAGAGTATCTAGAGGTACTGAAACCAGACACACACACACACACACACACACACACACACACACACACACACACACAAATCACCAGTAACTCAACCTTCCCACATTCAAACAAACATACCACAGACTTAGATAGCCTCCAAAACTATTTCCGTTCTCATTGTGGGCACTTACCTTTGTGTGTGTGTGTGTTTCTGTGTGTTTGTGTGTGTGTGTGTGTGTGTGTGTGTGTGTTTGCAACAAGCCATATATGTGGCTTTAGGTTCCTAAGTTCAGAAATGATTTCTTAGCAAAAGTGTACATCTGAGGACACTTACGTTGTGAACTGCAGTGAAGCCCGTTTCTAAAGAGGCTGTGTGCCCTCTACGCTCCGCCCCCTGTTCTTTTAATGTCTTTGAATCTGTTACCTTCCTCTGGCCTGGGCCATGCCCATATAAGTACGTCCAGGTCTGTGCTGTATGTCTTTATGGGGAAATGAATGGAATGGCTGGAATTGTGTGAAACACAGGTGCACAGATGATCATTATTTCTGATTATTTTAGAACGTGTCTGGGATTCTGATTTTGGCAAAGTTTTTTTTTTACTGAAGAAAGAGAGAAGGTCCCTGTGGTGAACCATGTGCCTGGAGTCAGTTCTTATAATCTGCAAAGTTTAAAGAATGATTAATGATGGTGATCATGTAATTATTGAATATTTACAGCTAAATGCAAATATACATCTGCACTGTACAAACAAAATAAGAAGGAAAATACCTTCTTAACTTTCAGAGGAAGTCAATGTTAAGAGTTTATTCAGTAATTTTAGAGGGTTTCTATTGGTTATTCGTCATGAAGTTTACCCACAGTGTGAGAGACAGCTGCTGTGTTTAAACACACACACACACACACACACAGAAATGCAGGTTTTTAAATGGACAGCGAGGATATGTTGCAGCTGTGTGTGTGTGTGTGTGTGTGTGTGTGTGTAGTGTGTGTGTGTATTATACTGTACCGTTGATGTGTGTGATGCAGATGTGTTCAATATGTTCACTCCTGGACGTGCTAAAGTGTTTATAGCTGTGAGTGTGAAAAGGACTGTAAAGGACTAGCACCCCCTCCAGGGTGTGTTCCGATCTTGCACCCAGTGATTCTGGGTAGGCTCCAGACCCACCGCCGCCCTGAACTGGATAAGGGCTACAGACAATGAATGAATAATGATAACATGTTAACTGATCGCTGCCTTAGGAAAGACTTGTGTTTGTTGAATGCACCAATGCCCCCTACTGCTCCTGTTGATCGTGTGTGTGTGTGTGTGTGTGTGTGTGTGTGTGTGTGTGTGTGTGTGTGTGTGTGTGTGTATATGAAGGGTAAAGAGGGAGGATTCCTGGTACGTGATTCCAGCAGTCAAGGAGCCTACACTGTTTCTGTCTACACAAAATCGTTGGGGTAAGTCCTGTCCAACAGGAAACTAACATAACACTGAGACATTAAACCTGTTCGTCTGCGTTAAAGCTGTTTCTCTGTGTTAAGGCTGTTCCATGTTGTTCTCTGATGTGTTTCAGGGATGGAGCAATCCGACATTATCACATTAAAGAGACCTCATCTTCTCCAGCACAGTTTTATCTTGCAGAGAAACATCAATTCAGCAATATACCTGACCTCATAGAGTACCACAAACATAATGCTGCAGGTAACACACTCTCTCTCTCTCTCTCTCTCTCTCTCTCTCTCACACACACACACACACACACCAAGAAATACTAATAAATGAACTACATTTCTGTAGTTTGTACCCATGAACCATCTGCTGTGGCGAACTGAAGCACCACAGACTTCCTCCAGGTGCAACAGGCCATCCTCTGTGTCAAAGGTTAAAAGAGTGTCAAACAAGAGCTATGTGAATATAAACAAGCCCAGCGCTAGCCATTTTTACTGAGCTGTACTGTGTCTACATCACAATAAAAGGCCCAGCTATAGCTGTTTACTCCTACATACAGTTACAGCGCTGAAATACTGACACACACCAGCTACAGCTGTTCAGTCCTACATTCAGTTAGGACACCAAAATACTGATACACCAGCTACAGCCGTTCACTCCTACATACAGTTACAGCACGAAAATACTGACACACCAGCTACAGTCGTTCACTCCTACACACTGTTACAGCGCACTGAAATACTGAAAACAGTCCCCGAATGACTGACAGTCATAATTTTTGTAGTGTGGTTCTTCTGTCTGGAACTGAACACACCAGCGAAAGCCACAAGTGTCACCCCTAATATATATAAATCTCTGGTCCATAAGGGACTGATTTGGTGTGTGCCAATGCCAAGTATTTCCCCTGCGCCTACAGAATAAGAGACATTGTTATTTCTTGTTACTTATTGTGGATTAATTGTATTGACCTGTTTGTTTTGTGAGCAAGGATGGTGGTTTGGGCTACTGCACTGTCTTTGCCCTTCATCCATGTAGCAGTGACTCCCCCTGCTGTTTGGAGTGTGATGTTATGTACTTGGTGGTGTTTTCCTTATGTGTTTCTGATAAGAGATATGAATTGTGTGTGTGTGTGTGTAGGTCTGGTGTCAAGGCTGCGATATCCAGTGAACAAACAAAACACAGCAGCTCCCACGACAGCAGGATTCAGCTACGGTCAGATTTATAAAATCTGAAAAAAGTCTGAACACTGTAGTGGTGTTATAAAGATGATGATGATGATTATTCTGTGTGTGTGTGTGTGTGTAGATAAGTGGGAGATTAACCCCTCAGAGCTGACATTTATGAAGGAGTTGGGCAGTGGTCAGTTCGGAGTGGTCAGACTCGGGAAGTGGAGGGCGCAACATAAGGTCGCCATTAAAGCCATCAGAGAGGGAGCCATGTCTGAGGAGGACTTTATAGAGGAGGCCAAGGTGATGATGTAAGTAACACACACACACACACACACTTCTCAGACACAGCAGAGTAGGTACTTTTAATTAAGAGCATAGTGTTAGCTTTTAACATGTAGCATTATTGATATGAAACACATTAATGAGCTGTTATTTTAGAGCAGTGTCATATTGTAGCATGTAGCATTATTGATGTAGATTATAGTACACAGTTCAGACCTGGAAACTGTTTTTAGAGGCACAAGGACCATTTTCAAATTTCCATGGGACATGACCTGAAGCTGTGAAGGCGGTTTCATGACTGAGTGAGTGACTCCTAATGTTGAAAGGCACATGCGCAAGTAGGAACTGTTAGTTCAGCTGTATTTCACAGAGAGACCTTAAGGTGGCACTTCTACACCGTCTGTTGTTAGTTCAGACATATTTTGTGAACTAAATTTGGAACCATTTGACATGTTTCCACCAACATTAACTGGTTTATGAATAAGAAATATTAATTCCCAGCTGGAACCAAAGAACAGTAGGTTCTTCAGCACGAATCGTGGCTGAATCATAGGACATAGGACATAAGACAGGGACCACTCTGTTTGGGTGTGTTTCTGGGGCTGTGTTTAGTGTGACACCATGCATGTGGCCAGAGCCGCAGCTCAGCATTGGTTCGTTCACAAGGTCAGCAGGACGCCTCTGAAATCGGCAACATTTACACAGTATTATTATAGAGGAGCACTGCTGAATTTGTCTCATTTCACTTGAGCATGTGTCTTTGTGGTGGGGAGACATTTTGTGGCATCAGTGTCTTTTTAAAATTCCATAAAGATGCACAATCTCCTTAAACTTCACGTTTATGTTACACTGAAAAAATAAGTAAATGTAATTGTGAAAATCAACAAATTTTCCTTGGTGGTCTGTGTACTTTGGTGGTAGATTGTCAGGTATTTATCTTTAAATAAAATGAAGAAGAAAAACACTAATGATGGTGTTGTATTCTATGAACAAAACTGTGCTCCTTTTGTCATTCCTACCATAATTACCTGCCCTCCATATGTTCTGTAAAACACACTCACAGAATAAAAACCACATGGAAACAAAGACATTGATATGAAGCACCAAAGCTTCTCCGGACCTTCCAATGACAAGGGGATGTATTATGTGCATTTCCTCTATGACAAAGGCTGTATGGCTAATGGCGGTCTGTCTAAACTAGTCTTGCCTAGTTTCTCTTTGCTCTTGTTTTTTTAATGTTGGGTTTTTATTTGCAGCACTGACTCAGGTGACACTTTGCATACATGGCCCTGTGGGAGAGAAGGAGGGCAGGACTGTGGTCAAACTCAAGCACTGACCACAAGCTCTTAATAGAACACAGCACCACACAGCTGCACTGATGTGGTTCGAGATGAACCTCATTTCATTTACTGGTTTAGTCAGAAAGCTTTGTGACTGTGTGTTTGAATTACAGTAATATAACTTAACCCAGGCTGGAGCAGTTGTGTAGGAGTCTGTGTATGTGACTCTCTGTGTGTGTTCCAGGAGTCTGACCCACCCCAGACTGGTGCAGCTGTATGGAGTGTGTACACAGCAGAAGCCCATTTACCTGGTGACAGAGTTTATGGAGCTGGGCTGCCTCCTGAACTACATCCGTCAGCGGCGAGGATCCTTCAACATTCAGAACCTGCTCAGTATCTGCCATGATGTGAGCCAGGGCATGAGTTACCTGGAGGAGAACCACTTCATCCACAGAGACCTGGTCAGAGTTTAGAAGATTGTAAGATCCATCTAAACAGATATTACTGAGACGTTTTTCTTGAGATCTTACTTTAATGTGTGGTTAATGTTTACAGGCTGCAAGGAACTGTCTTGTCAATGACTCACATGTGGTTAAAGTGTCTGATTTTGGCATGGCGAGGTAAAGTCACCTCTACATTTACACCTGTCTACAGGTATATCTGACCCAAAAAACACAATTAACATTACACATCTGCACACTCACAGGTACATCTGACCACAGATTTCACTTTTTCACAGGCAAATCTGGTCCTACATATTACACCTGTCTACAGGTACAACTGACCCTAAACATTCAACCTGTCTATAGGTAAATCTGACCCTAAATATTACACCTGTCTACAGGTAAATCTGACCTTAAATATTACACCTGTTTACAGGTACAGCTGACCCTAAATATTACACCTGTTTACAGGTACAGCTGACCCTAATCATTACACCTGTCCACAGGTAAATCTGACCCTAATTATTACACCTGTCTTCAAGTACAGCTGACCCTAATCATTACACCTGTTTACAGGTAATTTGAACAAAAATAAAAACAATTGTCCACAGGTATCTTACCCAAAAATTACTTCACCTGTACATGGGTTATTGACCCAAATGTAGTCACACCTGTCCACATGGCCAGTTGTATGTGTTTTATGCATATGCTCTTTTTCTTATTGTGTTGTAAAGGTATGTTATGGATGACCAGTACACCAGCTCCTCAGGAGCCAAATTCCCAGTGAAGTGGTCTCCTCCCGAGGTCTTCAACTTCTGTAAATACAGCAGCAAGTCAGACATTTGGTCATTTGGTAAGAGGACACATTGCTCCTTCATTAGAGGACTGTTTGGATTGTCTCTGTATCTGAACAAGATGAACAGTGTTCATTTGTAACCATCACTGCATCATACTCTACACTTCCTGTGAACCTTCACAGCTTCTTAACACAATGCCACTAGAGAGCTCAAGGAGGAGGAGAACACTCCCTGTGCAGACATGTTATTCCCAGTAACTGATGTTTGCTTGTGCTTGGATGATAGGATGGGCCCTCTTCTTACCCACAGAGAGCAAGGCCAGGTGTATGGTAATGGAATCTGATTGATATATTGCTGGGGCCTCCTCATGAGAGGAACAACACTTAGAAAAATCCATCATTAGAGAACTGTCAGAAAGATTGCACTGAGGTCAAAACTCCCATTCTGTTATTCACTTTTCCTTCTGGTTTGTGTGTGTGTGTTTGTGTATGTTTCTAAGGTGTGTTAATGTGGGAGGTGTTCACAGAAGGTAAGATGCCCTTCGAGAAGAACCTCAACCATGAAGTCGTCACCATGGTGATGCAGGGTCATCGCCTGTATCGGCCCAAAATGGCTGCTGCCCACATCTACGATGTCATGAAGATGTGTTGGCAGGAGGTGAGGGGTTAATTTAATCAGCTTCAGTTAATCATAATAACTCATTACACAGTGGACATTTGTAATGTTTTACTCTTTCTTTTCCGCCTACTCAGAGACCAGAAGAGAGGCCGTCATTTGCGCAGATCACGCAGATGATTGCAGACGAGCTCGAGGCAGATGGAGTCAGCTCCTGAACTCTGATTGGACTGTTAAACTCACTGTGGGAAAACCTAACTCAACACAACCCCTCATGACCAGGACAGCGGACAGAGCCAATCACACACTAGTCTGCAGTCAAAGATATACTCAGGGACGAAAGCTAGAGTGGAACATTCCCACCAGGTGTGGACTGGTGGGTTTAAAGGTGTTCAGATATACACAGTGCAGAATCTGTGGACACTACTAGACATTACACTCCTCACAGACTCCTCCCACACCTACTGCTTACTGAGACACCTCTGGGAACCATGTTTCTGTGAACGTGGACCATACTGAAGTGAATAAAGTACAGACTGATCAAATTCGTCTGCGTCTCTCAGAGTATTTCTTCCAGTTTCATAGCATTTTATTGATTCTATCAGAATCAATCATATCTGTTTCTACAGCAGCTCGCCAAAGGACAGCTTTTACATTTTCCAGCAGGATTTCTTAACAACTCTCCACATTAGACAGAGATTTAAAATGGAAATAAAGTCCTGTTTTGTTGTGTCTTAAGTCACTGCGTTTCTATAGCATCCAACTATAAACAAATCTGTTTTGTACCTGCAATGAAATAGGAAACAAAAGAAACACAGCTCTTATATTGTCTAGTGTAGATGTAGAGATCTTGAACTGTCTGTCATGTTCCTCAAACCATTTCTGAAAAAATGTGCAGTGTTACAGGGTGCATGTCATACAAATGGAAAGATATACAATTTAAGAAAATGTATGTCCAAAATATTATGATCATCACAATCTGGCCCTGCTTCCAACACATCAAATGTTCACTTTGTACCTAATATTTTTCAGTTCATATATTTCAGCTCAACTCTGACCCTAACCCTAAACCCTGACTTCACTTTTTAACAAAATGGTTTAAATTTGGGACATGGTATTTGTTACCAAAAGATGCTAATTTCACAAAATGTGAATACAGATTTTAGTCCACACACACACACACACAAACACTCTTTTGTTATTTTAGATATACACAAATTCAGCTGAGCTCCAGCTCTTTCCATGCTCCTTCTAGAAACTCTCCGTTTTAATGAATATCTGCACAGATTTATATTGCACTGATATTATTAAAATAATATCCATACACCATAGAGAACTGAGAACTGAGTACATGTTGTTAATATTTATGAAACTCTACTCTCCAGCATTCCCACTGGTTTAAATTGTGCTCAATATTAGAACCATGCAGGAGAGCTGTATGGGGAGGGTAAAATATTTTGATTGAAAGGGGCCCCAAAAACTGTTTGCGTTGGGTCCCAGAGAAGTCCTGAATGTGGTCCTGGATATGCGAACTGTAAACCTTCTGTCCAGCTCTGCTGAGAGTGTACCGTGCCCCCCGAATTACTCCAGTGAAGGTTCGGCACCCCCACAGGCCACCTCCCTGGGTTCAGGTGATGGAATGTGGGCACATTGTGATGTCCATTCATAGAGCCCAAAGTCCACGTTGATGCTCCTGGAGCCATGAAATCCTGTGCTCCTCCCACTGGGTGAATAGGCTTTGGTGGCAACTTTTGAGAAATGGATGGCTTCAAGAACCTGTAAAACAAAGAACATGAGAAAATAACCAAACCCACTCATGCTCATCACATCATATAAAGACAGTAAGACAGAAACTCACTCTAATTTCTCCAATTTACAAAGTGGATCCATCTGTTGATTTGAGAGCATATTCATTCCATACACTCCAAGATAATTATAGCTCAGGTACAGTTCTGTCAGCAGAAAGGGCTTTGATTTTAGAGCTGAAGCCAAAGCTATACAGCCTACATCTGTAATAGCACAGCCTGACAGACTGCAAAAGAAGAAAATGACTCAAAGATCAAGACATACACAATGCACAAATACAAATCATAAAAACAAATACACACGTATAAGAATATATCGACTTATGTCTATGTATACACACACATACACAAAGACACACTTTCACAAATGTAAATTAACACAGGACCTCCCAATGATAAAATTATCTTACTCAAGTGTCTCTAGTTTACAGTGTGAACTCCTCAGTCCAGCACAGAGTAGCTCCACTCCTGAATCCTTCACTAGGTTGAGACTCAGATTCAGTTCTCTGAGACTTGAGGAGTTAGAGCTGAGAGCTGAGGCCAGAGCTGCACAGCTTTCCTCTGTAAGATTACATCTCCACAACCTAGAATAGAGAATATGATACACATGATACATGACATTTCATTTTAAAAATTTGACCTAACAAGTTACACTTTCCCACAGAATTGGTGTCCTTATTTTAATATACCCTGTAGATTAGATTAGATTCGATTCAACTATATTGTCATTGTGCAGAGTACAAGTGCAGGGCCAATGAAATGTAGTTAGCATCTAACCAGAAGTGCAATATATAACATTATTTACATAAAGTGCAGTTGTGATTATTTACATAAAGTGCAGTTGTGATATAACACTGTGATTATGGAAGTTGTAAGCATATATACATATTGAAATATAAACCATGTAAACAAAGTAATATTGTGTAGATGATGCATTATGTACTGAAGGATGAATGAAATACAACTTTACAGAAATTATTGTGCAATGTTTGTTTAAAGTATCTGAATAGTGTTCAACAGGATAACAGCCTCAGGAAAAAAACTTTTACTAAGCCTGCTAGTGAGGGAATCGAGGCTCCTGTAATGTCTGCCACATGGTAAAAGGCTGAAAAGTCCATGATTTGGGTGGGTGACATCCTTGACGATATTTCTTGCCCTGCCCAGGCAGCTTTTGTGGTAGATGTCCTCGATGGTAGGAAACACGGTGCCTATGATGCAACACGGCAACTGCCGTAACATACAGAGATGCAGTTGGTAAGTATGCTCTCGATGGTACAGCGGTAAAAGTTCACCAGTATCCTGGGAGACAAGTGAGCTTTCTTCAGACTCTGAAGAAAATGGAGGTGCTGCTGTGTCTTTTTGATGAGAACTGAGGAGTTCAAGGACCAGGTGAGATCACTGGAAATGTGGAGACCAAGGAACTTGAAACTGGACACCTGATCCACAGCAGTTCCTTTGATGTAAATGGGGGTGTGAGCTTGGTTCCTAGTCCGTCTGAAGTCCATGATGACCTTTGTCTTGAGCGTGTTTAGCACCATAGAGACAGATGCTGTACTTCATCCCGGTAGGCCGTTTCATTATTGTCTGTAAACAAGCCTATCACCATGGTTAAGTTATGTTAAAGCACACCATTGTTTTTCTTGTAAAATTCCCAATAAGTTCGATGTGTCACATAAAACCTCTTCACATTGAAAAAACAAAAGTTGGATCCAAAATGGCCAACTTCAATATGGCCACCATGGTCACCACCCATCTTGAAAATTTTCCCCCTCCCATATACTAATTTGCTACAAACAGGAAGTTAATATCACCAACCATTCCCATTTTATTAAGGTGTATGCATATAAATGGCCCACCCTGTACACTTTAGCATGGCCAGGAGTGAACATAATGAACACATCTGTATCACTGTATTACATCATCTATATAGCATAATACACATACAGTTGCAACATATCCTCACTGTTCAGTTAAAAACCTATATCTCTGTGTTTGTGGGCTGGAGCTATGATAGAGACACTACCTGCTGTGCCAATGTGATTCCCTGATTAATTATTAATTCACTTTATTTAAATGAAAACAAATAAAAACAGAACTCAAATGAATTAAAAACAATTTAAAAAGACAAACGAAAAAACAAAAACAATTAAAAAGTATAAAAATAGAATTGTATTATTATATATATATATATATATATATATATATATATGTTTTTTTTCTTTGCATTTGTGGATGCAGTGATTATGAAAAGTGATCCTGAACTCTATCCACAGTGATTTTAATGCAGTGCCACCTGAGGGCCCAAGATCAAAGACATGTAGTATTGGTCCTGGGCCTTGTCCTTTGCAAAGTTTTACAGATTTTCTGTACAGAAAATGTTTAATATTATCATGAACTGTAAATTAAGAGACCCCAAATGTCTTTAATATTTTACTTAAAGAAACACAAACCTTGTTTTGTTTGTTCACTACATGCTGTCTTTTTGCAGAATGTTGAACCCATCCCCATTTTCACTTCTGAAAGATTCTGTCTGCTTGGATGCTCAATTTAAGCACATTCATGTCTCTGGTCTGTTGCCAACTCTCTGGTTTTGTTGCACAACATACATTTCCAGTATTTTTGCAACTTTTTGGAATCAAGCATCATGCATCAAAAAGAATTCAAACTGTGGTGTTTATAAAATTAATAATTACACCACTAACATCCACATAGTGATGATCTTACCACACTTTCTCCAGTTTACAGTGAGGATTCTTCAGTCCAACACAGAGCATCTTCACTCCTGAATCCAGCAGCTGTAGATTCTCACTCAGATCCAACTCTTTCAGACTTGAAAAGTTTGAGCTGAAAGCTGAGGCCAGAGCTGCACAGTCTGTCTTTGTGAGATTACAATCACACAACCTGGAAAAAAATATGTGATATATCAGAACACCAATGACATACACACACACACACACACACACACAGTATTGAGAACATATATTTAAATGTTAGTTTGAGATTTAGAGTATGGTGGAGTGTTGTATATCTATGGAGTCAAAAAAGGGTCAAAAAGATTTTGAGTTTGTAAAACAATACTCACAAATGTAACGGACTTTGTAACTGCGTTTGAGCAACTACAGACATGTAAAACTAAAATCCACAAATGCATTGGAATGCACAAATTTAAAATAACAACTACAATAATAATAATTTAAATTCACAAATGTGTAAAAGAGATTTGCATTTGTAAATCAAGTGTCGTGAATGTGTGAATCAGTACGTTCTCAAACGGCTTAAAATGTGCAAGAGCAAACCTTTTTAAGGTTCCAAATGTGACCATGGGAGTTTTTCAATGAGGTGGAAAAAGTTCACACATTCACCTTCTCTGCTGCATGTGCGAATCTCTTTTTGCAGGTGCAGATTTAAGACCCTGTTTTGACGGCCAGTTGATGGACCAATAAGAAAGCTTTAGCTGGACCAATCAAATCGCAAGGTTTGTTTAACCAATCAGAACACTGACTTGTTGCTGTCGTCCATAGAGCTTTTCCACCAAATGAACTCCGGTCCTTGAACCAGTTCCAGATTTGAAGAGAGATTTGCACGTGCAGCAGAGAAGGTGAATGTGTGGATTTTTTCCATCTCATTCAAAAACTCCCATGATCACATTTGAAACCTTAAAAAGGTTTGCTTTGTACATTTTAAGTTGTTTGAGAAGGTACTGATTCACACATTCACGAAATTTGATTTACAAATGCAAATCATTTTTTTACACATTTGTGATTTTATTATTGCTGTTTTTTATTAATATTATTGATTATTGCTGTAGTTGTTGTTTTAAATTTGTGCATTTCAATGCATTTGTGGATTTTAGTTTTATGTGCATGTAGTTGCTCAAATGCAGTTACAAAATCTGTTACATTTGTGAGTATTGGTTTACAAACTCAAAATCTTTTTGACCCTTTTTTGACTCCATATATATCCACCAAAGATGTGAATACTTAATCAAAAATGTAACTTGAGAACTACTTTGGATACTTTTAATTCAGTTTATGTAACTTTCCTTTAAAAATAAGATCAACATAAATTTGGTAAAAACCCAATTAAGGGATTTGATTCTATTTGGAATGCATTTATCAAAATATACATAATACTTTCTTAATACAACTTTTAACACACTGTGAAACTTTGAACACTCAGAACGTGACAATATGGGCTACATGTCCATTGATTCCAGGAAAGTGTTTCTAAGTGTTTAAATCCAAGCTTGTATAAACACACTCATGAGCAGGAGCCGAGGAATAAGGTTGAAATCTCAGCTTCAGTAAAGAGCAGTATGAACTGATGAGTAAATTTCACCTGAGAGCCATGTTTGATTTTATTATTAATTGCTCATTGTGTTTAGCCTCATTATTGTCAAAATTTAAAATAGTTGACAGACTGGAAGAATTGTTTATTTATTATTTTAACCTCTATTTAACCAGGTTAGTCCTATTGATCTCTTTAACAAGGGAGACCTGCTCAAAAATGGCTGCAACACAGAGTTACAACAAATAATACACACACAAACATATTCAGATAAAAAACATCTTGTGTAAAACATGTTCCCAATGACAACCCAGTGGCCCTCACCACAGCCTTAGAACTGTTCAACAGCTCAATATTTTCAATCTTAAGTTTGTTTTTAAATTATTCCAGGCAAAAGGTGCAGAAAACCTGAAAGCTGAACAACAAATCACAGCCCATCGAGAGAATGGAGACAGTGGGTTTCTTTTCATTACATTTAAAAGAAAAGACAAATAAACAGGAAGTTTACCAATAATGGTTTTGTTTATAAATAAACACCAGTGATTGAGATGTTGTGCAGCAAAGGAAGGCCAATTAATTTCTCAATAAAAAACCCAGTGATGTGTATGAGGACCACATTTTGTAACAAACCTCAAAACCCCATAATACGCAATATCCAGCACAAGAAGTCACTGAGCAGAAGCATTCATGTACCCATCTACATAATCAATAACAGACAAAAAGGTACACCAACCTATTTTTACAGAAAACAAATAGCAAGCCTTATTTCTGTAATAAACTCCTAATGAAAGCTTCAAACTTTTTAAAATGCTGAACATGTAATTTAAAAGAGAAGCTGTCACTTTTGTAATGCATGCATATATAATGTCAATCATTAATCCACAAACAGTCACACCGTGAGTAATTTATGAGCCTACCAAAGTTTCTCCAGTTTACAGTGTGAATTCTTCATTCCAGCACAGAGCAGCTCCACTCCCACGTCCTGCAGCAGGTGATTGTTACTCAGGTTCAGTTCCCTCAGAGCTGAGTTAGAGCTGAGAACTGAAGCCAGAGCTGCACAGCTTTTGTCAGTGAGATTACAGTCAAACAACCTAGAAGATAATTTATGAGCTATCAGAATACAGACATCACATGCACACAAACACACACACACACACACACCCAGAGCTGTGGGCAGTCATCCTCTAGAGCCAAGGAGCATTTTGGGGTTAGGTGCCTTGTCCAAGGATACTTCTGCCATTGATTGAACCGGCAACCTTCAGGTACCTAGCCACAGCTGCCCCACTGCCAATTATTCATTCATTCATTGTCTGTAACCCGTATCCAGTTCAGGGCAGCAGTGGGTCTGGAGCCTACCCAGAATCACTGGGCGCAAGGTGGAAACACACCCTGGAGGGGGGCACTGGTCCTATGCAGGGCGACACACACTCACACATTCACTCACACACCCACACCTATGAACACTTTTGAGTCACCAATCCACCTACTAACATGTGTTTTTGGATCATGAGAGGAAACAGGAGCACCCGGAAGAAACCCACGCAGTGACGGGGAGAACACATCACACTCCTCACAGACAGTCACCCGGAGGAAATCCACGCAGACACAGGGAGAACACACCACACTCCTCACAGACAGTCACCCAGAGCAGGACTCGAACCCACAACCTCCAGGACCCTAGAGCTATGACAGAGACACTACCTGCTGCTCCACCATGCCACCCCACTGCCAATCAGTGAAAGTAAATGTTTAATTCATTGACACATTTAAAGTAAATTAGAATGAGAATTATTTTATAGGAAACTGTGCTACACACAGGAATTTGTTCTCTACATTTAACCTAATTTGTGCAGTTAAACACACATATACACACACTAGGGGGCAGTGAGCAGTGCCTGGAGCGGTGGGCAGCCCTAGACACAGCGCCTGGGAAGCAGTCGGGGGTTAGGAGCCTTGTTCAAGAACACTTCAGACATGACCTGCTGGCATTCACAATAAAAAGGAAGCCACTCCCTAACTCACATGCACAGCAGCAATGTTAAGCTAAGTAGCTAACTCCACCCACTTTATTATTTTACATGGATCAGCTTGTTGATAATGCATCATTGGTCATAGTTTTATTTGTTATTAATTTGTGTCTGTGCAGCTCCTTTAAAATGAAACCTTAAGGATCAAAAGTAAAACCAATAGTAATTTCTTAGAAAGTGGCACAGAGATAAAGAATAGGCCTCCCCACACACACACATTAACACACACACTCTCCAACACAACACAAAGAGTACAGTAAAACATTTGCAACTGAAAATACTCACACTGCACTCCTGGATTCTTTGACCACAGGCATTAGCTTAAGGAGACAACCCTCTGATCTGTCATGTTTCCATAGTTCAAATATATCCAGATATGCCAGATATTCTTCAGAGTTCAGTAATACAAACACCAGAGCTGACCAGTGGGCAGGAGAAAGACTGAGTCCATTGAGACTACAGTAATTTCCTCTGTTCAGATATTCCTGTACTTCCTGAACGAGAGAGCGATCACCCAGTTCATTCAGACAGTGGAACAGATTGATGGACGTCTCTGGAGAGGGGTTCTCCCTGATCTTCTCCTTGATGTACTGCACTGTCTCCTCTATGCTGTGAGATCTGATTCCTGTCTGAGTCAGTATTCCTCGTAAGAGAGTCTGATTGGACTCCAGTGAGAGACCCAGAAGGAACCGGAGGAAAAGATCCAGGTGTCCATTCTCGCTCTGTAAGGCCTTGTCCACTGCAGACTTCAGGAACTCTGACATAGTGGATGCTCTGTAGATGCCAGAGAGATCAGTGGAGCTCTGTTCTGGTTCATTTCTGCTGATGAAGGAGAGGAATGCATATAAAGCAGCCAGAAACTCCTGGACACTCAGGTGGACAAAGCTGAACACCTTCCCCAGGTACAGCTCAAACTCCTGTCTGAAGATCTGGGTACAGACTCCTGAGTACACTGACACTTCTCTGACATCAATACCACACTCTCTCAGCTCATCCTCATAGAAGATCAGATTACCTTTCTCTAGCTGTTGGAATGCCAGTTTTCCCAGAGCCAGGACACTCTCTCTAGTTTTCTGAAGATCAACCTCCTGTTTTCCCTGGTACTTTTGTTCCTTGTGTTTGATCTGAAAAATCAGGAAGTGTGTGAACATTTGAGTCAGAGTCTTGGGGGTCTCTCCACCCTCTGCTCCACACAAAACTCCTTCTAGAACCGTGGCTGAGATCCAGCAGAAAATTGGTATGTGGCACATGATGTAGAGGCTTCTGGAGGACTTGATGTGGGAGATGATTTGATTGGCCAGGTTCTGGTCACTGATCCTCTTCCTGAAGTACTCCTCTTTCTGAGGGTCACTGAATCCTCGTACCTCTGTTACCTGGGCAACACACTCAGGAGGGATCTGATTGGCTGCTGCTGGTCGTGAGGTGATCCAGAGGAGAGCAGAGGGAAGCAGATTCCCCTTGATGAGGTTTGTCAGCAGCACATCCACTGAGGCTGACTGTGTTACATCCCATAATCCATCATTCTTCTGGAAGTCCAGAGGAAGTCGACACTCGTCCAGACCATCAAAAATGAACAGGACTTTGGAAGAGTCACAGTCTATTGGTTTTAATTCTTTTATTTGGGGAAAAAATTATGAAGTAGCTCCAACAAACTGAAGTTTTTCTTTGTCAAGTTCAGCTCTCTGAAAGGAAGTGGAAATATGAAGAGGACGTCCTGGTTTTCTTTTCCTTCGGCCCAGTCCAGAATGAACTTCTGCACAGAGACTGTTTTTCCAATTCCAGCCACTCCTTTAGTCAGCACAGTTCTGATGTCTTTATCTTTAAAGAGTTCACTGCATTTGATGGGTGTGTCCTGTGCTGCTGGTCTCCTGGACACTGTCTCAATCTGTCTGACCTCATGTTCCTTATTGACCTCTCCACTCCCTCCCTCTGTGATGTACAGATCTGTGTAGATCTTATTCAGAAGAAATGATTTCTGTGTGAGTCCTTCATTAGTTCTCTTATATTTCCTTATCAAATCTTGCTTATACAGAGCCATTGATTCTGGTAAAAATGCAAATAACCACAATTATTTCAAAGCTTGGGTGCAAGAAAAAATTGTTTCAAACCCACAAAGAGAATACACATATTATTGCTCAACCCTTAGCTTTTATAATTCTGTTTGTAAAAATATTTGAGTGCATTACTTGGCATGAAAGCATCTTGTACATTTAGTGTCTCATGTTCCCTGTAGATAAGGATTAGTATCAATTTAAACAAAGATTGTGCCTGAAAGACACATTAAGACTAAAAGTAAGAAGGGAAGTAGTCAATATCTAGTGCTATCAATAAAACAATATCTTACCTGATGTGATTGCTGGGACACCAGGTGAGCATCCATTCTGAAGTGCAGTGGAACTGGAACCTACTTCCCCCAGAGGCAAACCTGGAACAAGTCGTTTACATTATGATTGAACATAACTGTAACACAGGTAATGGAACTTATACACTGACATACCAAATATCATAGGACAGCAGTATGTGAGCTGATAATGAAGTGATTTAACCTCATGATTAGGAATGTCAACGCTTGCCAATTTGCTCATGGCAAGGCCACATAAATTATCCAGGTTCACACAAGGCATGATTATAGGCACCAGACCTGTGCCTGTGATTGGGATGGGACTGTGATTGGCAGTGTCTGGCTAGAACTGTCCATGTGAACAAAACAAGTGACACACGCATTCAAAATAGGAGGCCCTAGACAAACATCCCTGAGGAGAGTGCAGCGTGTTTTAACTTCAATAGCATATGGGAGCAGAAGACCCAACATAGTGCCTAGGGGTCCATTGCTTCACTCTTTATTTTTAAGGTGCTTCAAAGGGTCCTTTCAGTGATGCCAGAGAAGCACATTTGGATCCATAAAGAACCATGTTTTTTAAGAGATGTGTGAGTGTGAAGAGTCTTTTAAAACACATCTAAGATTCTTTACCAATTTTAAAGTCATTTGAAACCAAAAGTGGTTCGATCATGTCAAACGAACCCATTATAGCACCTTTATTTTTAAGAGTGTTCATGGAGTTTGTGTCACAAAGAGACTCAACCTTAAGCCAGGAATACTGACTGGACTATGCAACTTGTTGCCAGTCCTCCATGGGCCAGTTAGAAACTCAAGTGAGGCTTTGTGTCCAGTGACATTCTGGTAAGACACCACAGAACTTACACAGATGAAAGAATATCAAAGCCATCCCCTGTGGTAACACTCCATTCATAATACATTTTCATACTGACATCACATGAATTTTGACATGTGCTTTTGTGCTCTTAGATCAAAACACTGACTTCATAAAAGACCTGGACTTTGTCAAATTGAAATGCAAATGGTACACACTCAATTTCTAGAAAAGTTGTAAAACAAGAATATGTGTTGAATATTGGGTAATACATTTGCAGCTTTATTTTATTGAAAAATATCACCAAGATTTCATATATTTTTATATTTACTACATACTTGCCTGATACTCCAGATGCTGGAGCAGAGGCAAATATTTTAACTTATTGTTAAAATGTTATAAGTGGAATTTTTGTCCATTCTGGCTTGATACAAGACCTCAGCAGCTCAATACTCTGTGGTTGTAGTTGCCTGATTCTCCTTGTCATGGTGACCACAGGAGACAGATGTCAACTGATCTTGTACTGAAATATGTTCTGGTTGAACAACTTAAATTCTCTCATGAGGTCTGGCATACTGACCTAGTTATTCTGTGGACCAGTGACCCCTGTCAATCAGATGCTGATCACTCACCTGTGTGTATGTTCACTGTAACTGAGCCTTGAAATTTGTTTCCACTGAGGACAGGAGCACAGATATTCCCCCCTGTTTCAGCGACCATTGTGTTCTGAACATGACCAGGTTGATGTGATGTATCCACCCTCAATCTGAAATGACAGTGGTCAAGAAATCAGAAAGAAGATGGAAGATCAGATCTATGCGACTAAATTAAACTCACTGTTCTCTCACCTCTGGTGTGTCTCTGGGTGACATCTTTTAGAAGAACTCATTCTGGAGCCCATGTCTGTTACCAATTACAGCTGGTGTCCTGCGGAGACACTCACGTGCGGAGAAACATTGCTGGACGCAGGTTTACTGCCCAGGGTCAGATTCAGCCTGTTCCTTTCCAGAGAACACAGTTCCTCATTCTTCACTCAGAAAGTCACTTCTGTTAAATAAGCCTTCAATAAAAACACACTCCACTCTTCTTTATTCATGTAGACTCCTATCAGTCAGAAAGCCCAGCTCAGATTCATTCACTCAATGTTTTCTCTCCTGAACCCACTCCACAGTCCTCTCTTCATGAAACGAAGGCACTGAGCTTCACTTTCACTCTGATCAGTCTGGGGTGTTTTTATCAGGTGAAGAGGAAGTGCCATGCTTCAGAAACAGGTATAAAGGTAAAACTAGAGTGGACACTCCACAATCAGGTTTAGCTACATATCTTACTCTCTGCAGAGCAGAACGACCTCCTCCAGCTGATCTGAACACAGCTCTGATCCTTCAGAAAAAAGAAGCAGATATTTTACTTTTGTCCCACTGCTTCCTGGATCAGACAGCACACTGCTACAAGACCATTTACAAGGTTTGCAACTGATGGAAATAAGCTCCTAACAACAAAACTCAGGAGAATAGCCCTGAGTGTTTGGTATAGGATATATCAGCTCAACCTCCTTATTGCTACTATTTTAACTGACCGCAGTTATTTCAAACAGTGACTTCATTTCAGGTTCAACATAAGCATCTTTCAGTTCCTATCACTCAGTGTTAGAAAATGAACAGTTTCTCTTTATATGGATGTGGCCATGATTCTCTAAGGTGAGAAGTAACAGGGTTGCAGTTGACTGGGTGACAGGCCTCTGTCTCACTGACTGCATCTGTCTTAACATCTGCAAAGTTAGCCCCAGTGCAAATGAGGTCATTTCACTTTCATATCATGCCCTAATAGCAAGCATTGTGATGGAAAAGCACAACAGAGTGGAACAACCCCTCGCTCCATGTCTACACCACAAGAATCAAGTTCTTGATTCTGCACGTGCACATACATGGCCTGATGACATGTGAGTAGAAGCTGTCCCTGAGTCTAGTTGTTCTGCACTTCACACTCCCATTGGGTTATGTCTGGTGGGTATCCAGGTATATAGAGTGCAGCAGATTCACTTATTTATTTCTATGGCAGCTCTCCCACAACCAAGTGTTACACAACACCCAATAATGAAAATAAATTCATAAATACCAGCACAATTCCAAAAAGAGGACTGTTATGAATAAGTTATGAATATTTAATGTCACAACAAAAAACACCATAGAGTAATATGTACAGGATTTACTGGGTTGAGTTTGTGTAGAATCTGTAACACCCAATGCTCCTCCCAATATGCTGGAGAGGACATGATGTCATTGGGAGGGTAAAAGAACCAGTGCCACAGTCATGTTCAAGTTCCACCGAATTTCCAAAAAAGAACTTTAAAACACAAATGTCATTAACGTACAGAGCCATTTATTGAGTGTTTGTATGTACAAAGCCTGCACCCTCTTTTCATCACTTTGCGTGTGAGAATAAATCAGCTTTATAGACCTCAGAACCTGTAAAACCAAGAACAGGAGAAAGCAATCATACATTAATTCAGTCATCACATCACATATAAAGACAAAAGAACATAGTAACTCACTGTAGTTTCTCCATTTTACAGCGGATCCTTCTGTAAATCAGAGAGCAGCTTCTTTCCAATCTCTCCTGGATTATTACAATCCAGTTGCAATTTTTTCAGGTAAGAGGAGCTGGAATTTAGAGCTGAAGCCAGAGCAGCAAAACCTTCTTCTGTAATACTGCAACCGGACAGTCTGCAGAGAGAAAAACAAATATAATCACACTTACAGATTATTAATTAACACACATAACAATCACACAAACATGTTTTTTGGGGCCAATAAAGTATCTATAAAAACGTATGCACACCTAAACACATACATACTGTTCACCCAGCAGGGGATCCACCCTAGGTCAGTTGATTTGTGGTGTGGATGCTCACTGGGGGAACGATACAGGATAGTTGAGTGTAGGACTCAGGTGTAGAGAAGCTAGATCTCTCTAGATCTTTGTACTCCTCCTTTAAAATTTTAAGTTTGTTTACCACTTAAAAACTTATCATGCACTTGCTAAATCATCCACTCTACCTTCAAAGTTGAGAGAGGAAAGAGATTAAAATTCTTCCTTATTTTTAAACATAAAGAGACGAGAGTTAAAGTCAGAATAATTTGAAGAGAACGAGGGAACACAATCACAATCAAATATACACACACAAAAAAATATCCACTTTAACACAATAACAATGAGTGATAGTGATAATCTTACCTCAGTGTTTCCAGTTTACAATGTGTATTCTTCAGTCCAACACAGAGCAGCTCAACTCCTGAACCCTTCAGCAGTTTATTGAAACTCAAATCCAGTTCTTTCAGTCTTGAAGAATTAGAGCTCAGAGCTGATGCCAGAGAGGCACAGCATTTCTCTGTGAGATTACAGCTACGCAACCTAAAATAGAAATGATCACACACACATACATACACATTTGAAATTTTGTTTCGTGAACTACTTGATTACAATTCATGAACCCATGATTGGATTCTGTGATTCGAACTTCATTCAGAATTATTCATTCATTAATATTCATTATCTATAACCGCTTATCCAGTTGAGGGTCACGGTGGGTCCAGAGCCTACCTGGAATCATTGTGTGCAAGACGGGACTACACCCTGGAGGGGGCGCCAGTCCTTCACAGGGCAACACAGAGACACATACACACCTACAGACACTTTTGAGTCGCCAATCCACCTACCAACGTGTGTTTTTGGACTGTGGGAGGAAACCGGAGCACCCGGAGGAAACCCACGTGGACACGGGGAGAACACACCAACTCCTCACAGACAGTCACTCGGAGTGGGAATCGAACCCACAACCTCCAGGTCCATGGAGCTGTGTGACTGCGACACTACCTGCTGTGCCACCGTGCCGCCCCTCAGAATTATTATATAAAATATTTTAATAATATTATATATTTAACTGGCTGACACAAGCATGGAAACAATTTTACTTCTATACTTTACACTATTCCAAAACCTGAACTAAACCCATAATGAGCCTCTCTGAGCAGATTAGTGCTATATGTCTGTATTAGTGCTACACACTGCTGATAATGATGTGTCTAATACAGGTCACTAAATGGCCTCTGGAAAGGCCTCCATTATTTTATTAAATATATTTGTGAGAAAAATTTCATATGAGCTCTGTACATACTTTCACTGTAATTATGTTGTAGTGGTGGCTGATAGTGTGTGTTTGGTGAGGGGGCGCGTTTGATCTGAAGAGTGTTTTTTAATATTTGTGCTGGTCAAAATGATTGTCAGGGTCCTGCGGGCTGTAGGCTTCTCCAATCATTGTTTGGGTCACTGCAGCTTTGTCTTTTTCAGTGGCCAGTAACATCACTTCTGTAACTGAGGTCATTTGAAAATGCACCATAATGGTACTAGTATGGAACAATTTTAATATAATAATTTGATAATATCATTGAATCATAAACTGTCAGTTTGCTCAATGTTATTTTCTGGTAGAGTGTGATATATAAACAGTTACAAACTAAAATTACAGGCATCCACTAATATCCACCCAATCATAAAGTGATGATCTTACTTCAGTATCTCTAGTCTACATTGTGGACTCTTCAGACCAGTACAGAGCTGCTCCACTCCTGAATCCTTCACTGAATTATTTCGGCTCAGATTCAGTTCTCTCAGCCTTGAGGCATTAGAGCTGAGAGCTGAGGCCAGAACTGCACAGCTTTTATCTGAGAGATTACAGTCCCATAATCTGGAAGGAAATAATTATATTTAATTAGAAATATTAACATTAAACACACAAACACACACAGTGAAAAATGGAGTGAAGAGTCCAGAGATCCAAAGGTTAAAGCCATTTCCAGTGTATTTAGAAATGTTGAACTTAACTATGTGTGTGAATTACAGCAAGTCAATTAAACACATGGATCAGTTATTTGATTGTTATTTAAAGTTTATTATATTTTGCATTTCTCACATATTTTAAGTATTTCAGAAATGTTTAATTCAAGAAATATAATTCCATAAGTCTAAAATCCCTGCACATTAATAGACAAAGACGTGATATATATACTATACACATTCTAATATTATAAACATATTCTTCATGTGTTTGGGTATTTATTTTGTGATGTTGCATGTGATCTGTCAAAAAGGAGCCCTGCCAGTGGAAAAGCAGCATTAGAAATCCTGATTTGTGTAATACTGCCACCTACCACACACACATCTGATTTGTCCACTCTTTCACAATAATGATGTAGTGGATGTTTATGGTGGGTATGGGCAGTTAATCTACAGTAAATTTCAGATTCTAACTAAGCATCTATAAAATGAATTGTTAAACCATTAATTTAAACACAGTAATAAGACAACAGTCTTACTCCAGTTTCTCCAGCTTACAGTGTGGACTTTTCAGACCAACACAGAGCTGCACCACTCCTGAATCCTGCAGTTTATTGCGACTCAGATCCAGTTCTCTCAGGCTTGAGGTGTTTGAGCTGAGAGCTGAAGCCAGAGCAGCACAGCTTTCCTCTGTGAGGTTACAAACACACAACCTGGAATAGAAAAGTCCTTAATGATGACTTTGTTTTCTCTCAGAAAAATATTTAAAAATGTCTTCACATTGCAACCCTAACACTTGAGGTATAATGAAAATCAATAACACACTTTCAAAATACATCAACACACAGGCACACTCACTTAATGCAGCAAGACATGAGAATACTGAGAATACTGAGACTGAGAATACTCACTCTGCTTTTTTGGATTCCTTGACCACTGGCAGCAGCTTCAGGAAACATTCCTCTGATCGATCAAATTTACTTAGATCAAACACTTCCAGATCATCTTCTGAGTTCAACAAAACAAACACAAGAGCTGACCACTGGGCAGAAGAGAGATTGAGTCCTCTGAGACTACCATGAAAAGTACTACGTTCTCTTTCCAGGTATTTCTGAACTTCCTGCACTAGGGAGCGATCACCCAGTTCATTCAGACAGTGGAACAGATTGATGGACGTCTCTGGAGAGGGGTTCTCCTTGATCTTCTCCTTGATGTACTGCACTGTCTCCTCTGTGCTGTGAGATCTGATTCCTGTCTGAGTCAGTATTCCTCGTAAGGGAGTCTGATTGGACTCCAGTGAGAGACCCAGAAGGAACCGGAGGAAAAGGTCCAGGTGTCCATTCTCACTCTGTAAGGCCTTGTCCACTGCACACTTCAGGAACTCTGACATAGTGGATGCTCTGAAGATCCCAGAAAGATCAGTGGAACTCTGTTCTGGTTCATCTCTACTGATGAAAGAGAGGAATGCAAATAAAGCAGCCAGATACTCCTGGACACTCAGGTGGACAAAGCTGAATACCTTGCTCAGGTGCAGCCCAAACTCCTCTCTGAAGATCTGGGTACAGACTCCTGAGTACACTGACACTTCTCTGACATCAATGCCACACTCTCTCAGGTCGTCCTCGTAGAAGATCAGATTGCCTTTCTCCAGCTGTTGGAAAGCCAGTTTTCCCAGAGCCAGGACACTCTCTCTAGTTTTCTGAAGATCAACCTCCTGTTTTCCCTGGTACTTTTGTTCCTTGTGTTTGATCTGAAAGATCATGAAGAGTGTGAACATTTGAGTCAGAGTCTTGGGGGTCTCTCTACCCTCTGCTCCACCCAAAACTCCTTCTAGAACCGTGGCTGAGATCCAGCAGAAGACTGGGATGTGGCACATGATGTAGAGGCTTCTGGAGGACTTGATGTGGGAGATGATTTGATTGGCTAGGCTCTGGTCACTGATCCTCTTCCTGAAGTACTCCTCTTTCTGAGGGTCACTGAACCCTTGTACCTCTGTTACCTGGTCAACACACTCAGGAGGGATCTGATTGGCTGCTGCTGGTCGAGAGGTGATCCAGAGGAGAGCAGAGGGAAGCAGATTCCCCTTGATGAGGTTTGTCAGCAGAACATCCACTGAGGCTGACTCAGTTACATCCCACAATCCCTCATTCTTCTGGAAGTCCAGAGGAATTCGACACTCGTCCAGACCGTCAAAGATGAACAGCACTTTGGAAGAGTCACAGTCTATTGGTTTTAATTCTTTTATTTTGGGGAAAAACTTATGAAGAAGTTCCAACAGAGTGAAATTTTTCTTTGACAAGTTCAGCTGTCTGAAAGGAAGTGGAAATATGAAGAGGATGTCCTGGTTTTCTTTTCCTTCGGCCCAGTCCAGAATGAACTTCTGCACAGAGACTGTTTTTCCAATTCCAGCCACTCCTTTAGTCAGCACAGTTCTGATGGCTTTATCTTTAAAGAGCTGGCTGCATTTGATGGGTGTCTCCTGTGCTGCTGGTCTCCTGGAAAGTGTCTCAATCTGTCTGACCTCATGTTCCTTATTGACCTCTCCACTCCCTCCTTCTGTGATGTACAGATTTGTGTAGATCTCGTTCAGAAGAGCTGATCTTCCTTGCTTTGAGAGTCCTTCATTTATTTTCTTATATTTCTTTATCAGCTCCTGTTTATATATTTCCATTGATTCTGACAAAGAGCAAGATAATTATTTTTAATGTTTTGGTACAAAAGAACAAACAATTTCATATCTGCAGGAGGGGTAACACACAAGAATTTGCAATGGAATAGAAGTTCCTGCAATTAATTCAGATAGATCAGTTAACTTTTGACGTGTTAGAAATCACAGCTGTAACATAGTGATTCAACAGTTAGCCACCCCTCAGAGAGCAAAGGGAGGAACCCAAGTGCAGAGCTAAACAGAGTTAGATTGAGGAACTCAAGAGAAGATAAATAAAGGGGTACAAGACCTTAAGGGCCAAACAATGGATTAGTTATGATTTATTTATTTTTATTTTATTTGTTTAAAATCTTGAGATTGGAAAAAAAGTGTGAACTTAAATATTTGTTTTTTTAAAGAGATAAAGTGAGAGTTTTGGTCACAGCAAGAGAAAGGGAACCGAAGAGTAAACACTCAAACAACCTTTACCAAAATTACCAGCCAGAACCCTGAAACACCAGGACTGAGCACAAAACTGTGCATGACCTTGGCTTTTAAAGGGTAGACACAGGTGTTTTAAATTGCCCCTGAATACTGTGTGGCAGCTCTGTGTCTCCCTCTAGTGGCCCTGGGCTGTTCCCTTACACACAGCTGAGAAAATATTATTTGTAAGTGCTTTCTTTGCATGTATAGCCGACTTACTCTCAGGTTTTCCCTCTTGATAATCTTTAGTATCAGTTCAGTAGAAAATGTACCCGAAGGACACAGTAAGTAATAAATAAGTAGTTAATAGCCAGTGTTATCTATAAACAAATTGTACCTGGTCTGATTTTTGGGGCACTGGGAGTGGGTCCATCCTGAGGTGTGCTGGAAGTGGGAACTCCTTCCACTGGAGACAAACCTGGAACAAACAGTTCACAGTTTGTATGAACAAATATACTTACTGGAGAACAATAAAGGACTATGGATTACTCTGAACGCCATTGTGTTGACACACGGTCATGAACCTGTGGGTTACTTCATTTATTAACACCTGTATAATTCATATTTCACATGTAAATGAGCTTTTCCTCCTTTTGTGTTTTATTTACATTCAAAACAAAGCCTGTTCAACCTCAAGCCACATTACTGCAGCATTCGCTCAGACCCAACACTTACTGATGAGTCCAGAAACATTATTTATGTTTATAAGTATGTTTATATATGTGTTATTGACATCATTTCAATCTATAGCAAGAAATCTGTTGTTCTACTTGAATTTTTAAAACAAAATAAACAAAGATGGCCTCTCCATTGTTGTTATAATGTGGATAGACAGAAGACGGCAAGGCAAATATCAAAGAGCCTCTATTTGTACCTTTGGCATTACTTCAAAAATGAGCTTTTTTACCAAATTCATTTCCACCTTAAAGGATCGCTAGGTAAGAATGTTTTTTTTGGCTCCTGGGCTCCCCCTAGAGATGCTGGGTGTAATTCACATTTGTAGTTGTAGTGGAGGAAGGCCCAGGTATGCTGAACCTTTTTTTTAAGACTCTAGATCTAGATCAAAAAATCCCCCGGAGGAAACCCACGCAGACACGGGGAGAACATGGAAACTCCACCCAGATGGGACTTGAACCCAAGATCCCAGTGCTGGGAGGCGAACGTGCTAACCACCACGCCACCGTGCCGCTAATGTGCATATCCAAAGCACAAAGACCAATTCCTTTCTCAATTTAAAAGAATGTTAATTAATCTCTAATAACTAGAATAGTTGTTGTAATTGCATCAGTATACTCAATATGTAATATTCAAGTATATACGAGGTATTAATTCAAAGATATAACTCCGTCACCGAGTCTCAATTTATTTTGTGTTTGTTGTTTTTGTAGCCCAATCAAAGCTTAATTTTATGACTGATCAAAGCAGGTGAAACTTATTTTTGGCCAGAATAAGATACCAACTCTGAGACTGGTGAATATTTAGTATTTGAACTATGTCACATCCTGGCACTTTCTTGTTTGTTTTCCCTTTCTATGTGGCTCTCTCTTTGTTGTTTTCCTTTCCTTCCCATGGCTTCGTTTATGTTTCATTCTCCGCCTTTGTCCCGCCTATGTTCCGCCTTCTTTTCCCCTCGTTATCCGTGTCAGGTGTGTCTAGTTTGTTCTGTTATTTAAGCCCTCTTCCCTCACTTCCTGGTATCGGTCATTTTGTTTTCGTTGCTTTGTTTGTTTGTTTGTTTTCGTTGCTTTGTTTGTTTGTTTGTTTTCGTTGCTTTGTGTGTTTGTGTTAGGTTTTGTTGTCTTGCTCGTTTCACTTGCTCGTCTCTCTTGCCCCATTTCGTGATTACTCTCTAGTTTCTTGTTCATGTGTTGTTTTGTGCTATCTCCTAGGTTTCTAAGTAGTGTTATTTCATGTTTATCAAGTTCGTGTTTTGTTATCTCTCTTCATTAAACTGTCTGTGTTATAGCGAGTGTGTCCGCCCTCCGTAATTCCACTCCTCACGTCCCTCGCGTGACAGAATGACCGATCAAAATAAGGACACAGCTAGCACGGACTACCCGTTTAGGAGAAGTGTGATTCGCCGGACTCCGTTTCTCACAGGCCCCAGAGATCCCGTAGAGGAGGCTTTAAGAGCGGCCTCTGAAGGGAGTCAACGGCTCCAGAACATTCCCGGTGCGGTTCCTTTCCCCCGAACAGAGGACTCGAGTCGTGAATCAAGGGATTTCTCCAGCGGGAATCGACGGATCCGGAGGAGAAAGCGGGCTGGAGTCTCCCCTTCGCTGTAGGATTATCCCCTCAGGTCCGGGGAAATTCTTGGGTGGGGGTTATGGGTAGGGGCTGTTAGCCTCCTACCTCAGGACAACGGAGGTGAGGCTAACAGGGGCGCACCTCTGGGGGAATCCCTCAAGAGTGCGCCCATCAGACCCCCTAAACCCGATAAGTCCACAACTCGTGCTCGGCGAGCAGCACGAGCACCTGCCTCGCTGGACGTTTCAACTCCTGTTCCCGTAAGAGCGGCCTCCGGCCGCTCCTGTTCCTGGAAGAGCGGCACCTCCGGCCGCGCCTCTCTTCGTGCCCGCGGCACCTCCGGCCGCGCCTGTCTCCTTGAGCGCAACGCCTACGGCCGCGCCTTTCTCCTTGAGCGCAACGCCTACGGCCGCGTCTGTCTCCCTGAGCGCGGTGCCTACGGCCGCGCCTGTCTTCCTCAGCGCGGCGCCTCCGGACGCGCCTGTCTCCATGGACAACGTCGCAGATTTCTCTGTTTCCATGGACGTCGTCGCTAGGCCCCCAGTTCCTAAGCACCGCTCTGCGCTCACTCCTGACCTCCAGGAGAAGCTTACAGGCCTCATGGCACGCCTGGAACTCTCCTTGAAGGAGCGACGTCCATGGAGACAGGGGAACCTGCAGCGACGTCCATGGAGACAGGGGAACCTGCAGCGACGTCCACGGAGACAGGGGAACCTGCAGTGACGTCCACGGAGACAGGGGAACCTGCAGTGACGTCCACGGAGACAGAGGAACCTGCGGCGACGTCCACGGAGGCAGGCGGAACTGCGACGATGTCCACGGAGGCAGGCGGAACTGCGACGATGTCCACGGAGGCAGGCGGAACTGCGACGAAGGATGTGCGACGACGTTCACGGAGGCAGAGGAATCTCGCCTCAGTGGATGACGTCGCAGATTCCTCTGCCTCCGTGAACGTCGTCGCACATCCTTCTGTTTCCGTGGACGACGTCGCAGCTTCTTCTGTTTCCGTGGACGACGTCGCAGCTTCTTCTGTTTCCGTGGACGACGTCGCAGCTTCTTCTGCCTCCGTGAACGTCATCGCACATCCTTCTGCCTCCGTGAACGTCGTCGCAGATCCTTCTGCCTCCGTGGACGACGTCGCAGATCCTTCTGCCTCCGTGGACGTCGTCGCAGTTCCGCCTGCCTCCGTGGACATCGTCGCAGTTCCGCCTGCCTCCGTGGACATCGTCGCAGTTCCGCCTGCCTCCGTGGACGTCGCCGCAGGTTCCTCTGTCTCCGTGGACGTCACTGCAGGTTCCCCTGTCTCCGTGGACGTCACTGCAGGTTCCCCTGTCTCCGTGGACGTCGCTGCAGGTTCCCCTGTCTCCATGGACGTCGCTGCAGGTTCCCCTGTCTCCATGGACGTCGCGGCAGGTTCTCCTGTCTCCGTAGACGTCGCTGCAGGTTCTCCTGTCTCTATGGACGTCGCTGCAGGTTCTCCTGTCTCTATGGACGTCGCTGCAGGTTCTCCTGTCTCTATGGACGTCGCTGCAGGTTCTCCTGTCTCCGTGGACGTCGCCGCAGGACCTCCGGTCTCCGTGGACGTCGCCGCAGGGCCTCCTGTCTCCATGAGTACGGTTCCCTCAGCCACTCCTACTCCTGTGACTTTGGCTTCGGCCGCTTTTGAGCCTGAGACTTTGGCTACGGCCGTTTCTGCCCCTGAGACTGTGGCTACGGCCCTTTCTGCCTCCGAGACTATGGGTACGGCCGCTCCCGGTCATAACGTTAGGACGGCCCAAAGGACTTCGGGGTCTTTTTTTGTTTGTTTTCTTTGTTTGTTTGTTTGTTTTCGTTGCTTTGTTTGTTTGTTTGTTTTTGTTGCTTTGTGTGTTTGTGTTAGGTTTTGTTGTCTTGCTCGTTTCACTTGCTCTTCTCTCTTGCCCCATTTCGTGATTACTCTCTAGTTTCTTGTTCATCTGTTGTTGTTGTTTTGTGCTCTCTCCTAGGTTTCTAAGTAGTGTTATTTCATGTTTATCAAGTTCGTGTTTTGTTATCTCTCTTCATTAAACTGTCTGTGTTATAGCAAGTGTGTCCGCCCTCCGTAATTCCACTCTTCACGTCCCTCGCGTGACAAAATATATATGCAGACTTCAAGACGTCGCTTCTGAAAATTAGAAAAAAAACAGAGGGCGCTTCTTTCGATGCCCCCTTTCAGGGATTCCCAACTAGGACAGCGAGCCAGAGGAAATTCTTCAACTGATGTCACAATGCTCTGAGGGCACCTGAAGTGGCCTGCCCCATAAGTGACAACTCCTGAGCGAACCCAGCCTCAGCAGCTCCCATGGGGAGAACTGGAAGAGCCAGGCTTGGACTCTCTGCTGTCACCGCAACGGAACCGCTGTACCCATCGGTTGGTCGATCTGCGTCATGTAAGCTCAAAAAAATATAATTTTCAGAAGCTGATGTCTACTTAAGTCTCTTCATAAATTTACAAATTAAATGGGTAGGGGTGTAACACTGTGCAGTTTGTTTTTCTGACGGTGTAGATCCAGAAGCTCAGTTGAACATATGGTTATTAATAAAAACTAATTATATATATATATAATGTATGTATATGTATTTCTTAAACTACTTACCTTTGTGAGCATATATGGTCGTGTTTACAGTAACTGGGCCCTGAATATTGTTTCCACTGAGAAAAGGAGCACAGATATTCCCCCCTGATTCAGCGACCATTGTAGTCTGGAGAGGACCAGGCTGATGTGAACTGTCCATCTTCAGTCTGAAATGTCATTGATCATCAGATCAGAAAGAAAAGTTCAGCGGTTTAATGTTAAGTAATGAATGAATATCAACACTGATCTCTCACCTCTGGTATGTCTCTGTGCGCTGGTCTCCAGAGGAACTCATTCTGGAGCTCGGGTCTGTTACAGATTACAGCTGGAGTCCTGCAGACTCTCACCTGCAGAGAAACAATGATGTACACAGGTTTACTGTCCTCCAAAACCCCCAGGTTATCACACTGTTCACCTCCAGAGAAGAAAGTTCCTCATCCTATGCTCAGGAAGTCAGTTCTGTTCATTAAGACTATAATAATAACCCACTGTACTCTTCTTTATTCAGTACAGACTCCTATCAGTAAAAAGACAGTTCTGTTCATTAAGACTATAATAATAACCCCACTGTACTCTTCTTTATTCAGTACAGTCTCCAATAAGTAAAAATACAGTTCTGTTCATTAAGACTGTAATAATAACCCCACTGTACTCTTCTTTATTCAGTACAGTCTCCAATAAGTAAAAATACAGTTCTGTTCATTAAGACTGTAATAATAACCCCACTGTACTCTTCTTTATTCAGTACAGTCTCCAATAAGTAAAAATACAGTTCTGTTCATTAAGACTATAATAATAACCCCACTGTACTCTTCTTTATTCAGTACAGACTCCTATCAGTCAGAAATACAGTTCTGTTCATTAAGACTGTAATAATAACCCCACTGTACTCTTCTTTATTCAGTACAGTCTCCAATAAGTAAAAATACAGTTCTGTTCATTAAGACTGTAATAATAACCCCACTGTACTCTTCTTTATTCAGTACAGTCTCCAATAAGTAAAAATACAGTTCTGTTCATTAAGACTATAATAATAACCCCACTGTACTCTTCTTTATTCAGTACAGACTCCTATCAGTCAGAAAGACTGTTCTGTTCATTAAGACTATAATAATAACCCCACTGTACTCTTCTTAATTCAGTACAGACTCCTATCAGTCAGAAAGACTGTTCTGTTCATTAAGACTATAATAATAACCCCACTGTACTCTTCTTTATTCAGTACAGTCTCCAATAAGTAAAAATACAGTTCTGTTCATTAAGACTGTAATAATAACCCCACTGTACTCTTCTTTATTCAGTACAGTCTCCTATCAGTCAGAAAGACAGTTCTGTTCATTAAGACTATAATAATAACCCCACTGTACTCTTCTTTATTCAGTACAGTCTCCAATAAGTAAAAATACAGTTCTGTTCATTAAGACTGTAATAATAACCCCACTGTACTCTTCTTTATTCAGTACAGTCTCCAATAAGTAAAAATACAGTTCTGTTCATTAAGACTGTAATAATAACCCCACTGTACTCTTCTTTATTCAGTACAGACTCCTATCAGTCAGAAAGACAGTTCCTGTTCATTAAGACAATAATAATAACCCCATTGTACTCTTCTTTATTCAGTACAGACTCCTATCAGTCAGAAAGTCCAGTTCAGATTCACTCACTCTCCGTGTTTCTCTCCTCAATCTGCTCCTCAGTCCTCTCTTCATGAAACACACTTTCAGTTTCACTTTCACTCATACTTGTGTGAACTGGTTTAGTTTCCTGAGGAGGAAGTGCACAAATAAGCATAATGCTAAACAGGAGGTGGAGACTCCACAGTCAGATTCAGTGTCATATTTCACTCTTCCCAGAGCTGAACGTCCTCCTCCAGCTGAACTGAACACAGCTCTAATCGTGCTTGAAGAAATTAAGCAGATAATTAACTGGGCTCTGTTCCACTGCTGCGCTCCAAGTCTCCTTGATCAGACAGGGTTAATGAACACACTGCTAAGTCCATGTACAATGTTCACAACTGCTGGAAAGTACTCAGGAGCACTCTGTGGTTCTTGGGTTACATACTGTAGCCCATCTGTTGCTCTGCATACCTTGCTTGCTTCATTACATGGTCAGAGGCTGTAAAACCCCAGCAGCACTGCTGTGTCTGATTCACTCTAAATGTTTAGCATTTATGTTTAATATTGGAAATATAGACAAGGCGGGTGGCACGGTGGCGCAGCAGGTAGTGTCGCAGTCACACAGCTCCAGGAACCTGGAGGTTGTGGGTCGATTCCCGCTTCAGGTGACTGTCTGTGAGGAGTTGGTGTGTTCTCCCTGTGTCTGTGTGGGTTTCCTCCCACAGTCCAAAAACACACGTTGGTAGGTGGATTGGCGACTCAAAAGTGTCCATAGGTGTGAGTGTGTGAGTGAATGTGTGTGTGTGTCTGTGTTGCCCCGTGAAAGACTGGCGCCCCCTCCAGGGTGTATTCCCGCCTTGCGCCCAATGATTCCAGGTAGGCTCTGGACCCACCGCGACCCTAAATTGGATAAGCGGTTACAGATAATGAATGAATGAATGAAAATATAGACAAGGCATAAAAATATAATAAATTGTTATGCTGAGCTCCACTAGTACTGTAGGAGCAGTTGTGTGATCAATGGGGTTTCACAAGAATCAATGGGGTTTCACATGCCTCTCCCAGAATGGGTGCAATCTGAAAGCTTGTGTGCGCAGGGCAAAGTTCTGGATATGGGAGCATGCCAAGGGAGATGGCTGCATGGCAACAGCAGCATCTATCTGAAGAGCTGGTTTTTGCTATGGAATGTCAGGAGGTCTGCCCTCTACTGGAGGAGAGCAAAACTACAGCACAAGCACAATCACAGGTTGGTTTACTTTTTCCACTGGGTTTTCAGGAAGATAAAATAATGACACTGTTTATGAGATCAGGGCACAGGGAGCTCACAAATATTTAAGAGAAATAAATTCTCTACAGCATTGAACATATCTCTAGCCATATACAGCTACAAAAACAACTAGATCTTCCAGGACTGTGTGGATTACTAGCGCATGTTATAATTCAGGGTTTGTTTCCTACAGGGAGAGACTTGACTACATCTGGACAGAGGTACCTCAGGTTTTATGCCATGTCAGTCAAACATATGTTGTGATCTAATGGGTAAGAGAGGTCAGGTCGATATTAATTTATTAAAAGTAACCATAAAAATGGTTGTGGTGGTGTTTATACATGTTTAAAAATGTTTTTTTATTCTTGTTATATTTTACGGTATATGTGTAAAATGTTATTTTGCTGTTTCTCTGATTGTGTGTTTATTGTTTAATAAAGATTTATATTTTAGAAATGTGTTTTTATTGTATGGATATTATTTTCACAAACATGTGAAACACCCAAAACTTTTCTGAACCTTTCTGAGAAATATTTAAATTCCTGAAACTTGAATTTAACATATTCAACCTTCATTTTCAGGAACATCACAGCCTTCAATGTGGAGAGCTCTATTTATTATTTTATAGTGATGAGATGTTAATGAGACTTCTGAAATGTTAATAAAATATTTGTGAGACAATTCTGAGACATTAGTGAGATTTTCGGGGGATATTTGAGAGATTTTTATGTTAGATGTTTTTAAGATGCTTATGAAATAAAGGAGAGTGCTTTCAGACAATGAATGAATGAATGAGATAAAGGAGAGATTTTATTATTGTTTTGAGATGGTACTAAGGGGTGAGATAGTTGTTACATGTTTGTGAGATGATTGTGAAACGATAGTAAATTTTACTGAGAGCTGCTGGGAGAGTGGTGTGTAGCTGAAGGATATCTCTGAGTTTGAAAGATCGAGGCACAGCTGTTATCACTAAATCAGTTAAGAATTTAGAAGAAAATGTTTTTGAATCCAATAAACTTAATAAATCAGTCATTTTTATTCAGCATTTTTTTTTATTTCTCTTTATAGCAGAAACAGTAAGATCAAAAGCAAAAAGCTGTGAGTTGGACTTTTCATAATTCACAAATCAGACAGAGAGAGAGAATGGTGCAGAGGTTAAGACCTGAGTTTAGGACACAGTTCAGGCAGTGGCGGATTCTGGTCTTTCAAGGAGGGGAAGCTCAATTTCGGCCTACATCATAAAATGTGTCGGTTTATTTATACGTAATTTCTACCCTCCGTTCCTTTTTAAGAAAATGATCTGTGACCCTGTCGTACCAACAAGGCGTCTTTTTCCAGGGACTTGACTAGTGTCCTCTCAATGGCCAGCAGAGCTAGGCTGCTTAAACGGCCTTGGCCCATGTGAAGTGTGTCCGCATGTGAGTGCTTTGTGACGGTGGAGGGGCTCAGCAGCACCCGCTGGACAGACACTGAGATAGAAGTCAGAAAGAGTGATAGAAGTCAGTCTCCAAACACAAGCAGCTACAAAAAACCCACCAGAAATAGAAGCTCGATTTGTCACTAGTCGTTTTTAACAAAGAAAATGCCGCTAAGAGGATTAAGACAGTCTCCGGTTCAACTCAGAACAGAATGAATATGTAATGCTCCCATGGATCTCTACACCAAAGGATCGCTGATTCGTTCATCTTGCTGTCAATCAAAAAGGGATGCAGCCTCAGACAGATCATCCAATCATCATGCAGAAGCTGAGCGTCTGGGCCAGCCGAGGCCAGCCCACTGCCCCATAGACCCCCAGAGACGCTGAGCGTCCGATGGGCGGGACAAAGCCCAGCATTTATCCAATGGCTCATCTCGTTTCGCCGCCCTTCGCTGCTTCGCTACTGAACAGTGGATGCTCAGCGTCCTCACTGTTTAAAGCACTGTGAATCTGCGCGAATGATTGGGAGGAAAGCAACATCTTTACCAGTGATAAGAAGCTGATTCTGAACAAAAGTTGAGCACGTTGTAGTGCATATTTATTCAATGACATGTACACACAACAGTATATATTTGATCACATATTTTTTTAACATTCCCTTGCAGTCTTAGAGCAATCGCCACTGAGTCCAGGTTCTTATGGAAAAGTGTTTAAAAAGCAGATATGATTCTTCAGTAGATGAAAGTAAAAATCCATATACAATCCATATTCATTTCAGACATATATATTTCATACATACATATAAGATCAATATTAAACTTACATATTTTCCAACACATACCCTACACAATATGAGAATTTACATACGTTACATAAAGGATGCACCTTAGAAAACTAACCTGGATGTAGCATGTGTGCCTTGGCCACACTGTACATGAGAGTCACTCTAAAAAAACCCAGAGCTTACACAAAAGTTAATAAAATAATATAAAGTTGCCAAGGCATTTATGATCAGACCCCCACCCCTTCCCAAAGATGCCCAGTTGGTTGAAGCAGCAAATTTGGTAACACTTTATAAACCAGCCCACATCTTAACGAGTACTTACCCAGAACGCATTTTATGTTGTATTTTCCCACAATTTAAAGTTTATTTACCCGGTACTTACAGTTTCCCATAAGTTTATTACATGCATCAGTGCGTCTTATGTTTTAATGTGTACTCCCCTGGCACTTACAGTGCAATTCCTCGCTTTTTTATGGTGTACATTCCTGCATTTTAAGGGAAACTTACCTCATAGTGTACTTTTACGGGTTCTTTCTGGTACTTAAATATTAGGGAATATAAGTGTAATTTCCGATATTTTACCATGTAATTTCTCTGAATTTATGGTGTACATTCTATGTGTATGACAGTCATTGTTTTATGTTTTTATTCAGTGGCCAAGCTTCACTCACATTCCAGGGACTTATTATTTTTCTAATAATTATATGTTGCATTTCACTTAGCGGACTAGATAATGCAGTTCACCACAGTGAATAAATAAATAAATAAAAAAGCTTATTAGAAAAAGTTGTTCAAAGGGGCGGAGTTTCAATAGCCTTTCCATGTGGCAAGTAGGCTGTTTCATGTTGAGAGAAGGCATGGTGCAGCTCCTTAATTTTAGGCCTGAAAATGTATTATATTATTATATAATTGTTGACATAAATCACCTTAACCCACTTATTTCCAACATCTAGGTATATATTGAGTATGTTTTGTGTAATTAAATTGCTGTTTATATATGTTTTAAATAGGTTTACTCTTACTCACAATTGAGTCCAAGGTGAGTTAAGATGTTATTTAAGGTGGAATGTAAATTAATAAGTGACATTACAGGTATTAACTGTTCGTAGAACATTGTTTTATGTTTTTTGTTAAATATAATTATCTTAAATTGGTGCTTGTTGACATTGTTTAACCATCTTTTGTGCACTATGTGTAGACAAGGAAAATAAATGCTCCACATTACTATGATGTGTGGGTGTCCTCAATCCAATGGCAGAGCAAATCTTAAACAGCACAGGAGCTCGCTCCCTGTTGTTTTTGTGTATTTACAGACTAAACTGGGATAACAGTCGTCCACTACATAATCCAACCCTCTCCCCATTGTTTCACTATAGTTATGGTGTAAGAAGCAGAGAACCATGGGGAACTACATAATCCAGCCACTCCCCATTGTTTCCCTGTATTCATGGTGTAAGAAAGAGAGAACAACACTTACTTTGGGTTTCTTTATAATTATTGAATACAAACGTGTATAAACCTTTGCATGTCTTATTATTGTGTTATGAATTTATATATATTTGTCTTTGGATGACAAGCCTTCCATAGCTGTGCATTGAGAGGTAACTTCTTTCTACTCATCCTGTCATAAGATGTTGTAGAACTGAACCTACAGACCTGGGAGGACATTTCAAAATTATGGAGCCAATGCGCATCATATTATTCATAACCACACAATGAAGTACAAGACAATTAGAAATATAATAAGTCCATGGAATGTGAATGAAGCTCACCTGCTGAATAAAAGCAAAAATAAAGTGCATAATTGTTAAAGTACAGTAGGAACAGGTAAGTATTTTATACTGATTCATATAAATCTTATATATAAATCTGTTGTTATGGGAAGGTACACTGTAAGAACCAGTTAAATCCCCCTTTAAAACGCTGAGAAGATGCAGTAAGTGTCAGGGACGTACGTGTAAAAACGCGGGCTGGTAAGTATTTTAGATGTACGCTGTAAATACACTTTAAAATGCAAGAAGATTCATCACGTGCCAGGGACGTACTCATAAAAATATGTATTTTAAATGCACTGAATTGTAAGATAGTTATGGGAAGGCACACTGTAAATACACTTGAAAACACGGGAACATATACTGTAAAATGTGTGAAGATACGCAGTAAATGCCAGGAAAGTACACATTAAGACACAGGCTGTATTATAAAGCTTTACCGCAATGTTTTATTGAAAAGTCCTTGGCGACTTTTACCACTGACCTCTTTGGGCACATCAGAGGCTATTAGCTGACACTGAATGAAATTTAAGCATTTACAGTCTTTATTTTTTAATCATTCTGACACATTAGAATCATCAGTGGCATAACTAGTATCTTATGGGCTACTGTGCAAAGAAAATGTTGGCCGTGCCCAAAGAAATATTACTTTTAATTAATAAATAAAGCCTGATAAATAGTTTTGCATAGGAAAATATTCTTTTCTCGGGTGGCTTAGATTGTTTCATAGTAGTGTTTATATTATGATGTTATAAAACATTTGAAATATAAGGTGATATCAAATAGCCTAATCACCTGTGATGCCTCAATGATGTGAAATTTAAAGACTCCGGTGGCTTTTAAATGATTTGAGAAATGCATGAAATATAATATTGTGCAAACAATATATTTCTTAATTTAAAAACAAATACATCAATAAATACATTTGTGGTTTGCTACATTACCACACTGAAATAATTGGTATTGTCTCTCACCCCGCTGCTTTGAGTATTACTGGTTAATCTGGCTGTCTTTCTGGTAACTCAGCCATTAGGTTTTAAAGGTTCCTCTGTTACATGTTTCTCTCACTGCTGTTATTGCTCGGTCTAAAAGTTTATTGCCTGTCAGAGTATGTATATGTTAAACAATGTTTAACATATACATATATGTACTACATAATACATGATATATAATACTGCATGTTTCTATATAAGTTGTAATGTTAAATATTGCTTTAAATACTTGCAAGGTCAGACATGAATTTTTCATGGTCAAAACACATCCTGGGTAAAATTGTTTTAAGTTCAAGAGGTGAATTTTGTATAGATCATATATGACTTAGATATATGATCTAAATTATTGTAACATTTTATAAGGAACAACAAGCTACAAAAATGTTTGATATTAAATTATAAGGTTTACCCAAAAGTTTATAGTTTTCTTATGAATCCCTTATATGTCATGTGTTTTTTTTTGTATGAATGTGGTCATAACCATACACTAAATAACTCTGACTTATAATGAACATATATAAAATGACTTATTCTGTTTTTAATCTGATTTCAGCAAGATAAAAATTTGTTGCCTTATATGAAACATACAGCTTTTTATGGGGTAGCAATGCCAGGAACAATATGATCACTGGAATGATCACTTCCAAGAAAAAGCAGACAGGAAGTGATGTTTTGGTAAGAACAGGCACCAATATGATATCAACTTGTCTTGTTCTCAGATAGGCATAATAAGCATGTTTGTACTGAGACTTCATCCTCTAGTCATCAGCCACAGTGTGAGAGCAGATCAGCTTTATAGACTATCATATAACCTGTAAAATGAGAAAAAAATTTGAGTAAATTACACTCATTATATCATAAAAATGACAGTCAATAACTCACTCTAGTTTCTCCAGTTTAAAGAATGGATCCTCCTTTATATCAGAGAGCTTCTTTCCCAACTCTCCTGGATTATTGGAGACCAGGTTCAGTTCTCTCAGGTGAGAGGGGTTTGATTCTAGAGCTGAGGCCAAAGCAGCAAAGCCTTCACCTGTAATACTGCAGCCAGAGAGACTAGGGAGAGAAAGAGAGAAAATCTTCATACTTGCAAATTAACACAAATGACACACTCACAAGAATGTAAAAATAAACAAAAATGCATACAAATACCCATCAACACAGTTGAATAGACACAAATATGCATGTGAGAAAATGCACACAATGATCATATGATGATCTTACAGCAGTTTCTCCAGTTTACAGTGTGGATTCTTCAGTCCAACACAGAGTAGCTTCACTCCGGAATCCTTCAGCTGTTTATTGCCACTCAGATCCAGTTCTCTGAGACTTGAGGAAATAGAGCTGAGAGCTGAGGCCAAATATGTACAGCTTTTCTCTGTGAGATTACAGTCACACAGCCTGGAAAATAAATTACAATACATCAGAACAATGATATTTTATACACACACCCACACACACAACAACAACAAACAAAAACAAATACACCAACATTCACAATGTGTGTTTATGTGTTTATGTTAAACAGGATAAATCACATTTTACATTACACTGGATTACTTGTCAGGTCAGTTTTAAACTCATACAATATAAATGAATATTAAAAATAATAACAAATATAACATCAAATGAAGTTCTACTTGATGATAGGAAAATATACATTGAAAAATAATTAAACAGAACTTTGTTTCCACAACTCTATTTCAAACAGAGACAATTTTTTAACATGGCGTTGACATCTAATGCATATGTGACATAAAAATCTGGGTTTATGTTCAACCATAATTTATTTCTGAACTGTAGCTGAAACAATTCTTTTAGGAGATACATGACACTGGGTGTTAATTTGTTTGAAAAGCTTTCTGCTTCACTAAAGATGAATTTGTCTTAATCAGGATTAAATTCCAGGGTCTCCTTTATGTAACAATATGATCATATATTTACCATAAACTGTTGCTGTTATTGTTTGGTAGTGTGTAATTTACAGACTGTTACATGCTGAGGCATCTATAAAACAGATCATTAAACCACTAATAACCACAGTGTTAAAGTGCAGGACTTACATTAGTGTCTCCAGTTTACAGTGTGGATTCTCCAATGTAGCACAAAGCAGTTTCACTCCTGAATCCTGCAGTTCATTGTGACTCAGATCCAGTTCTCTCAGACAAGAGGAGTTAGAGCTGAGAGGTGAGGCCAGAGCTGCACAGCTTCTCGCTGAAAGATTACAACCACGTAACCTAGAAAAGAAATTAAGATGCTTCTAAATACTGCCATCACATAAAGTACACAATATACAGTGCAGAGATACAAAGTCCTAAACCATATCTATTTTATTTTAATGATAAACATCACTTTGATGCGACTGCATTTGGGAAAGTTGTGTTTTTGTCTGTTGCTGTGATAAAGAACACTCCAGTTGTCAAAAAGAGATGAGGGGAATTCATTCACTGTCAAACGGTAATAATAAATCCCTGTTTAAATGACACATTTAGAGTGTAGGGAGGTTTTATACTAGGATATGAATATTTGATCAAAACACCATTATTTCAATTTATAAAACATTTCCATGAATTAAAATATTAAATATATTAAAACATAGGTAAGGAGGTTTACTCCAAAATTCTGGAATCATTCCTTTGAATTTCTCATTAAAATTCCTTTTCAAAAATAATGAATTTAAAAAGAGACTGCTCTACAACGTTTGTATATATACTTTATAATAAACATATTTTTGTGTTTGTATGTATGTGTATGTGTGTCTGTAAAGTGTGTATGTGTGTGCATGTTTCTCTGTATGTGTGTGTGATTGTGTGGCTGTTAGGAGATAGTGTTAATGCTACACAATGCTGAAGAGAACATGCCCACATTATTTAGATGACAGTCATTGGCTGGTCATTGGAAAGTCCTCCAGAATTTGTTGAAAGTATTTGTGAAAATGATTTCCAATAAGATCTGTCCACCCTGTCACATTAATGATACTGTAGTTGGGGATGATTGTGTGTGTTTGAGGAGGGGACGCTGTTTTAGCAGGAGACCTGTAGTTCTCATGTTATTTACTGTGTTTTTTCCAGATAAATGTCAATGTCCTGCAGACTTTAGATTAAATAAGTAAAACTCTGATTGGCTGCCTGCAGTTTTGCATCTCTCATGGATTACTATCATCACTTCTAATGGACCACATGGGGACTGCCGGAAATCAAATACTGAGCTGTAGAAAACAGTCCCTAACATAGGAGAGCAGCAGTGCTAAGTAGCTATCCCCATTATCATAACTGTGTAACATTATGGCAACAATAATGTAACAATATGATAATAAGTTGCATTTACCCATAAACCAAATATCAGTTGACTAGTTGTTATGATCAGTGTGATGTACAGAGTGTTACAGGCTAGGACTAAAGTGAAACAAAATGTATTCCAACTGAGGCATCTATAAATTAATCATTAAACTTACCCCAGTGTCTCCAGTTTACAGTGTAGATTCTCCAGTCCAGCACAAAGCAGCTCCACTCCTAAATCCTTCATCTGTCCATTCTCACCCAGATCCAGTTCTCTCAGACATGATGATTTAGAGCTGAGAGCTGAAGCCAGAGCTGCACAACTTTTCTCTGTCAGATTACTGCACCAATAACTGGAACAAAAAACTTATACATCAGATAACTGACATCACGCTACATAGACACACACACACACACACACACACACACACACACACACTCACATAGAGAGTATTATATACAGAAATCACAGTGTTAAACCTCACTTTGATAATAGCACATATGAGATATTCATATTGTTGCCCAATGTTATGATGAAGACATGAATGGAAAATATTTACAAATACATACAGACAGAGAGGGGGAAATGGGAGGATAGGACAGAGAAATGAACACTAGGAAAAAGTCTCCCATTATATTTTGCAGGTCACATTTTAAAAAAACCTCCTTAAAAAATTTAAAATTTCATGTTAAAAGATGTAAAAAATTAGACTTCAAACTGAAATAAATGACTACTTAAAATAACCCTTAAAACATTGAAAATACTACTAAGATATATTAAACAACACAAAAAATCAGCCATTTTATTTAGAGTTCTACCTTAAATAAATAATCATTTCATCAAACTGTCACATTAAAAAAATCACTTAAAAAGTCTCCCATTATATTTTGCAGGCCATCTTTAAAGAATTTCACATTATAAAATCATGTATTTAAGCTATCATTTAAAAAAAATGAAAACTTCCTAGATTAAGTCAGAAACACAGGAACTCAGTATCCTCATAGCTACTTAGAGACATGCACGGACTCTCTCTCTCTCTCTCTCTCTCTCTCTCTCTCTCACACACACACACACACACACACACACACACACACAAAGTGTAAGTTCGAAATTACTCACTTTGCTCTTCTTGACACTTTGACCACTGGCAGCAGCTTCAGGAGACATTCCTCTGATCTGTTATATTTATTCAGTTTAAACTCCTCCAGATCTTCTTCAGAGTTCAACAACACAAACACCAGAGCTGACCACTGAGCTGGAGAGAGTCTGAGTCCACTGAGACTATAATAATCTCCTCTGTTCAGGTATTTCTGTACTTCCTGCTCTAGAGAATGATCACCCAGTTCATTCAGACAGTGGAACAGATTGATGGACGTCTCTGGAGAGGAGTTCTCCCTGATCATCTCCTTGATATACTGCAATGTCTCCTCTGTGCTGTGAGATCTGATTCCTGTCTGAGTCAGTATTCCTTGTAAGGGAGTCTGATTGGACTCCAGTGAGAAACCCAGAAGGAACCGAAGGAAAAGGTCCAGGTGTCCATTCTTACTCTGTAAGGCCTTGTCCACTGCACACTTCAGGAACTTTGACATAGTGGATGCTCTGAAGATCCCAGAGAGATCAGTGGAGCTCTCTTCTGGTTCATCTCTGCTGATGAAGGAGAGGAATGCGTATAAAGCAGCCAGAAACTCCTGGACACTCAGGTGGACAAAGCTGAACACCTTCCCCAGGTGCAGCCCAAACTCCTCTCTGAAGATCTGAGTACAGACTCCTGAGTACACTGACACTTCTCTGACATCAATGCCACACTCACTTAGGTCATCCTCGTAGAAGATCAGATTGCCTTTCTCCAGCTGTTGGAAAGCCAGTTTTCCCAGAGCCAGGACACTCTCTCTAGTTTTCTGAAGATCAACCTCCTGGTTTCCCTGGTACTTTTGTTCCTTGTGTTTGATCTGAAAGATCAGGAAGTGTGTGAACATTTGAGTCAGAGTCTTGGGGGCCTCTCCACCCTCTGCTCCACCCAAAACTCCCTCTAGAACCGTGGCTGAGATCCAGCAGAAGACTGGGATGTGGCACATGATGTAGAGGCTTCTGGATGACTTGATGTGGGAGATGATGTGATTGGCCAGGCTCTGGTCACTGATCCTCTTCCTGAAGTACTCCTCTTTCTGAGGGTCACTGAACCCTCGTACCTCTGTTACCTGGGCAACACACTCAGGAGGGATCTGATTGGCTGCTGCTGGTCGAGAGGTGATCCAGAGGAGAGCAGAGGGAAGCAGATTCCCCTTGATGAGGTTTGTCAGCAGCACATCCACTGAGGCTGACTGTATTACATCCCACAATCTCTCATTGTTCTGGAAGTCCAGAGGAAGTCGACACTCATCCAGACCATCAAAGATGAACAAGACTTTGGAACAGTCACAATCTATTGATTTTAATTCTTTTATTTTGGGGAAAAACTGATGAAGAAGCTCCATCAGACTGAGTCTTTTCTCCTTCATCAGGTTCAGCTCTCTGAAAGGAAGTGGAAATATGAAGAGGACGTCCTGGTTTTCTTTTCCTTCGGCCCAGTCCAGAATGAACTTCTGCACAGAGACTGTTTTTCCAATTCCAGCCACTCCTTTAGTCAGCACAGTTCTGATGGCTTTATCTTTAAAGAGCTGGCTGCATTTGATGGGTTTCTCCTGTGCTGCTGGTCTCCTGGACACTGTCTCAATCTGTCTGACCTCATGTTCAATATTGACCTCTCCACTCCCTCCCTCTGTGATGTACAGATCTGTGTAGATCTTATGCAGAAGTGGTGATATTCCGTGCTGTGAGAGTCCTTCATTAATTCTCCTGGATTTCTCCATGAGTGTGGCCTTGAGGTGTTTCTGATGAACAAAGTCCAGCTCTGAACGACACAAAGAGAATGAGATGAAAGATGTTTCATTGTCTGATTATAATATTATTCAGCCCACTCTACATTAACTCCATATTTAACAACATGAGCTGATATCTCCCACATTAATGATTAGAGTGTCACTGTGAAGAACTCCTCAGTACGAAATGAGCTGGATTTATAAACAAGTCAGAACACAGACCTGATATAAGTTTCTGTTGTGCTGATAATTGCAGTGAATTTGAAATGAAAGGTAAAGACTGGTTTAGATAATCAGACTCTAAAATGTGAATACAGTGGTGTAAAAAGCTCTTACTTCTCTGTAGTGTGTCAACGTTCCTCGTGAGCTTCATAGTGATCTTCATCACTCCCTCTCCGACTCCTCCATCCTCCTCCTCCTCTCTCTCAGAGCATGCTGGGTAATCTGAACTCAACAGTTTTACACTCCTCTTCTTCTTTGGCAGAAAGACAAGTCTTTGCTCCAGATCCTGATCGGGAACCAACTGTACAAGAAAACCACAAAATCATGCTGTTTAAAGTAAATAATTTTACTGCAGCGTATGGTTTTAAAGGTTTTTACAAGTTAAACACACACACACACAACTATAGTACCTTAAAAATGGATTCCAGATGTGTAGTGTTGGTAATTTTTGATTCCTTGTGTTGGACACTGTTAATTGGAGAAAAATTGGAGAAACGTTAGATCAAAACACACTTCAATAAAGATTGTCATTGAGTTAATGAGGTGGCAATACTAGTATTTCAAAAATAACTGAATATACTCTAGATATGCATTTCCTGAATTAAATACTTGTGCAAGTATTTCTAGAAAAAAAAATGTTAAAGATTAGAATGATATTCAATGTAGATAAATACAGATGCATAGGTACAGTTGTAGACTGGTAAGTAGGCAGGGTTTGTAGAGGAATAGATGTTTAGGTAGGTAGGGCAAAAGACAGACAGATATTTAGACAGCTATAGTGAGAGTTTCTATTGAGACTGACAGAGAGATAGAGAAAAAGAGGTTTCATTTTAAGTCTATGAAGAAATCTGTAGCAATTAGAAAAATAAAGTCCACCATTCAATTTACAAGACTGTAATTTATCATAAATTTTTCATGTTTTCCCAGTGTTCCTCACTGCCAGTCCAGGAGAGCTACAGTACTGCACACTGTAGTGTTTCTGCCCCATATTCCCTGGTACATCTCGGAAAGCACTTCATAATGAACAGATCTATAGGGTGGAACTGGCACTGAGGAACAACGTTTCAATCCATCACACCATCCTTACCTCACAACAAATACTCTGTTGAGGTTCTGTGATCGATTCACTGACCAGTCGCTCTTCATAGACACACAGCTGGGTTCAGCAAAGCTGTCTCTCTCTCTGAAGTTCTGTGAAGAACTCATCGACCTGTCACTGTTTATGAACACACAGCTGGGTTCAGCAGAACTGTCTCGCTCTCTGGAGTTCTGTGGAGGACTCATCGACTGGTCACTCTTCATCGACACACAGCTGGGTTCAGCAGAGATGTCTCTCTCTCTGAAGTTCTGTGGAGGACTTATGGGCTGGTCACGCTTCATCGACACACAGTTGGGTTCAGGAGAACTGTCTCTCTCTCTGAAGTTCTGTGGAGGACTCATAGACTGGTCGCTCTTCATCGACACACAGCTGGGTTCAGCAGAGATGTCTCTCTCTCTGAAGTTCTGTGGAGGTCTCATCGACTGGTCGCTCTTCATTGACACACAGCTGGGTTCAGGAGAACTGTCTCTCTCTCTGAAGTTCTGTGGAGGACTTATGGACTGGTCACTCTTCATCGACACACAGCTGGGTTCAGCAGAGATGTCTCTCTCTCTGAAGTTCTGTGGAGGACTTATGGACTGGTCACTCTTCATCGACACACAGCTGGGTTCAGGAGAACTGTCTCTCTCTCTGAAGTTCTGTGGAGGACTCATAGACTGGTCGCTCTTCATCGACACACAGCTGGGTTCAGGAGAACTGTCTCTCTCTCTGAAGTTCTGTGGAGGACTTATGGACTGGTCACTCTTCATCGACACACAGCTGGGTTCAGCAGAGATGTCTCTCTCTCTGAAATTCTGTGGAGGACTTATGGACTGGTCACTCTTCATCGACACACAGCTGGGTTCAGCAGAGATGTCTCTCTCTCTGAAGTTCTGTGGAGGACTTATGGACTGGTCGCTCTTCATCGACACACAGCTGGGTTCAGGAGAACTGTCTCTCTCTCTGAAGTTCTGTGGAGGACTCATAGACTGGTCGCTCTTCATCGACACACAGCTGGGTTCAGGAGAACTGTCACCCTCTCTGAAGTTCTGTGGAGGACTCATCGACCTGTCACTGTCTATGAACACACAGCCGAGTTCAGCAGAACTGTCTCTCTCTCAGAAGTACAGTGGATGATTCGTTGACCATTCGCTCTTAATTGACATAGAGCTGGGTTCAGCATAACTGTCTCTCTCTCTGAAGTACAGCTGATGATCCACTGACCTGTCACTATTCTCTCTCTCTCTGAAGTGCAGTGAAGGAATCTATTTTAATGCATCACTTCAGGCTGGCTATGTATATAAAATACGATTATTTAAAGACCGTGTTTGCACTGATCAGAGATTATGAACTGGGACTGAAGCTCTGTTAATATAAGATAACTGTGTGGAGGGTGAGGCCAAGTGCCTGTATAACATAGACCAGTTCTCCAAGGTCTGATCTACCTCATTAACTTCATTAACTCATCATCATCACACATCCAGGTTCCTAGTGTCCCACTGTTCGCTCACATCCGGTGTGCCTCTGTGCACTGGTCTCCAGAGGAACTCATTCTGGAGCTCAAAACTGTTACAGATTACAGCTGGAGAGCTGCAGACTCTCACCTGCAGAGAAATATGTTTCAACATTATTATGTTTTTGTAATATTTGATTATTTCAGATTTAAATTCAAGCATCATCCCTTGTCAAGCAACAAATTCAAGCAACATCTCTCTAACAGGCATAATATTCAAACACAGAAAACCACTCTTATTATTTGGGAGAATTATGGGATCAGTGGGATCACATATTTATGGCTATAGTTACCTGGATAATAGACATCAGTCTGTAGAAATAAAAGATAAATCTGATTTGTTGAAGGTTTCCATATGGCTCAATGCTAGGATAAAAATGGTTTATGACAGTAGTTCCCAAACTTTTACTGCAGTGCCCTCATTTTGTGTTCTGACAAACACTTATAAGTCTTTTGCTTCCAGGTTCCAATGGAAACTAATATTTAAATAGTTTAACTCATACAGAACAAATCAAAATAAAGGGAAAAATCACAATTACAGTGGAATTAACAAGTGACATGCCGTATGTTTCTCATTTATTTGCCTTTCAAACAGGGTATAACAAGGATTTAAATCAAATTGTTACGAAAGAACTCTACTCCAGTCTTGAAAAACATATCCTCAGGTAGACAGGTTATGGAAATCTAGAGTAACTGCAATGAAAAATTATGAAATAGGTCAAAGAGAAAAGGCTATAAAAGTATTAAACCAAACCTGTTATCATAAAATTACACTGCAGTATCCCAAAATAAACTTATCATCCCATCCCTTCCCTCATCATCACCCTTTGCAGCCATGCTGCTCCAAGCCACTAACATTACAGCTCATGCTCTTTCCTCAGGTACTGCTATGGACCTTAGTCCCCCTCCCATTTGCAGCTGTTGCACCCCCTCCCATTTGTGCTGCTTCCAGCCTGTAACTTTAAAGGTTGTGCTCTCTCCTCAGGTGATACCATGTTTGATTCGCCCTCCTCCTCTCACCTGCTGCCTTTACCCTGGCACTTGCCTTCGGCCCCCTGGACATCTCTTTGCTGTCTAAGACTTTCGATCCTGCTGTCATGCTCAGGTTCTCTTTCAGGGCTGGCTCCCAAATAGCAACTTACTTGTCCCCATCTCAATATTCCTGTGGTGCCAAACATCAACTCCTCGTTGGGGCTTCTCAATTTCACCATGTGTCATCCCTGTAGATGCCACTCACCTCCTCTTTCTCTCTTTTTTCTTCATATGCTAGTGAAACTCATTATCCTCAAAGTAAATATTGGTCACTTCCCACAGAAACATAGTACATTTTCTTCACCTGTATCTAGTTATCATCTCATCCATGACACCATTTACACAAGATCACTTTAGAAGGTGGTCTGAGGCACACCATAGCAGTGTAAATGCATCTGTCTCTCTATGACACATTAGATCACAGAAACTCCACCCAATGCAGTATGTCTGAAGTTTCATTCAAAGGTCATTTATCAGTTCCTGAGCACAGAGGTGGAATAATGTGGTATGTAAAATAGAATGTGCTTTACTTAAAATTTATATAAGAAAATCCCAACAGATTGGAAATGTGGTTCTCTTTTTAAATATTTATTTACTTCATGTAAATTAAGGGTTGATTTTTCAAATGTAATTGAACAGACAAATGTTTTGTTTTTCATTTATATCACTTTTCTGCCTCTTGACACTGGTGGGAAAGCAAGCTTAGGCAACTGAATTATGTCATAGACCCATAATATGAACAAACTATAAGGCCTACCATAAACATGGCCTAGTAAACCCTAGCAACCTCCTGTTAACACTTTCATTATTACTATGTGGAAACATTTTGCTAAAAGTGCAGTATGTGGAAGATGTACAGTACATGCAGGAAGCGTAGGATTGGAAGTGTTGTAAAAAGGAGATGATATGCTAGAGGTAGAAAATATCCAAGAGATGTGCAGGAGGTGAAAGATGTGCAGGATTGATATGAAGGTGAATATGTCAGTAATAAGAAGGTCAGTGATGACAGTGAGGAGAAATTCTTCACACAGTGTTTTCATGCACTAATATTACACTTGAAGCATGGAGAAACCTATGGATTAAAGAAAAAACAGAAGCCCAACATTCTTGGGGTTCTGAAATCCAAGATTGGATTTTAGCTGGAAACACAGGGTCAAGGAAATAAACAATCAAAATGAAACACTGATTCTCCACAAAATGTTAGAAGCAGAAATGTCCAAAGTGCTTTAAAAAGTCTTGCTTTGTACTAAAGGGGTGATGTATGATCAAAGACGAGCAATGATTTCCCTCACATGGCTGAGCTCAGGTGAGTCTGATCACTTTCTCTAAATCAGACTTAAACACAGACACTATAACTGTAAATTACAAAGATTGTCATGATATTTCTGCTTTAATTAATCACTTCTTCAATATAAGACAGCTGAGTTGGGGGGCTGGAGAGTCAGGCTGGTTTTGTGTATAAGGTACAAATGTTAAAAACTTGTGACAGTATTGATCAGTGATTATAAACTGGGACTCAAGCTCTGTTAATATAAGATAACTCTTTGTGGTGGGGTGAGGCCAGTTGTTTGTATAATATACACCAATTCTCTTAGGTCTGATTTATTTCATTAACTTTATTTACCCTTCATTATCACACCCATCTTCCTAGTGTTCCACTGTTCTCTCACCTCTTGCATGTCTTTGTGCACTGGTATTCAGAGGAACTTATTCTGGAGCTCATGTCTGACACAGATTACAGCTGGAGAGCTACAGACTCTCACCTGCAGAAAAACAACATTTCAACGTTTCAATGTTATCATGTTTTTGTAAAACAGTCATGGATGAAAGTGTTGACACCTGAAATGTTTCCAGAAAATAAAGTATTTCCCTAGAAAAGGATTGCACTTATATAATCTGTTACACACATGTTTACATCCTTTGTGTACTGGAACAACACAAAAAACAGAGATAAAAATCTGAAATTAACATAATTTAATGCAAAGCTCCATGAATGGTCCGGACAAAATTATTGGCACCCTCAACTTAATATTTGGTTGCACTCTCATTCATTCATTCATTCATTCATTCATTGTCTGTAACCGCTTATCCAGTTCTGTGCAAGGGAGGAATGCTAGGGTGCAAGGGAGAAACACACCCTGGAGGGAGTGCCAATCCTTATTTCTTCAGATTATATGATGCCTTGCATACAGTCAAGGTACCCAGTGCCAGGGGCAGCAAAACAACTCCTGAAGTACCATATTTGCCTGTATATACAGTGTTCTTTTCTTTTTCGGTAAACAGAAGAAAGATTTTACCTTTAAAAAAAGGCTATAAACTAAAAAAAAAACTAAAAAGCTCTACCTTGGTAAGATCAAAGCTCTACTAAAAAGCTCTATCTTGGTCTCATCTGTCCATAAGATGTATTCCCCAGAAGGATTTTGGCTTCCTCACATACATTTTGGCAAACTGCATTCTAACTTTTGTATGTCTCTGTATCAGCAGTGAGGTCCTCCTGGGTCTCCTACCATAGCGTTTCATTTCATTTTAACATCGACTGATAGTTCATGCTGACACTGATGCATCCTGAGCTTTGGGGCAGCTTGATTTTCTTTGGAACTTGACTGGGACTGCTTATCCACCATCCGGTCTATCCTGCGTTGCAACCTGTAATCAATTCTTCTCTTCCATCCATGTCCAGGGAGATTAGCTACAGAGCCATGGGTAAACTTTTTGATTATGTTGCGCACCGTGGACAAAGGAACATCAAGATCTCTGGATATGGAATTTTAACCATGAGATTGTTGAAATTTTTTCCATGATCTTGGTTCTCAACTCCTCAGACAGTTCTCTTCTTCTCTTTCTGCTCTCCATGCTTAGTGTGGCACACAGACACACAATGCAAAGATCGAGTCAACTTCTCTACTTTTTATCTGGTTGAGGTGTGATGTTTATATTGCCCACACCTGTTACCTGCTACAGGGTTAAACGAGCATCACATGCGTGAAACAAAGTTATTTTGGACCACAATTTTGAAAAGGTGCCAATAATTTGTCCAGCCCATTTTTGGAGTTTTACCTAAAAATACATACATTTTGGCTTGGCTTTCAATACACACAAAAGAAATAAACATGTGGATAACAAAACATGTGTAAGTACAACAATTTTTCTGGTAGAAATACTTTTTTCTGCAAAAAATTCAATATTTTATTATTTCAGGTTTAAATTAAAGCAAGATTCAGTGTTCTAGCAGGCAAAACAGTCACACAGAAAGCTACTTAAAATCATTTGAAAACTGTGGTATCAGTGGGATCACATACTTATGGCTATAGTTACAAATCTGATTTGTTGAAGGTTACTTGTTCCCATGATCACATCACTGCTTCTCTTCTTGAGTTTAAATGAATTTCAGTCCAATTAATGAGCATTTGTGATGGCTACATGGTTTTAATTTTCAGGCAATATCACAAGACATTTTCAAACACACAGTTAAACTGATTTGCTCTTGAAGGGCTTAAACACAGTAACTGAAAAAGCCTGTGTGAATTATACACTACAGAAGACTTCAATCACACTATTCCTTACAGTAGTCTGAGCCACAAAATTATGACAACTAAGATCCAGTTTAAAATATTGAGTAAAACGTTTTGTATTCTTCTGTATAAACATGTATCTATTATAATTTTAAACTTTCCATTAATCCTTCAGTTTACCCAGACCCTATAAGATGTCTATACACACATTTGGTGTCCTGACTTCAACAAGCACAATCATAGAACTGGATGAGATCTCCTCAGCTGCACTGTACACTTCCCCATCCCCTGCTGCTCTGAAAATATAGAGAAGCTCTACACTAACATACATGCCTTGCTAGTGTTAATGGGGAATCACCAGTCACTGACAGCAGCAGTGTTACTGGACTTAGAGGAACAAACTACAGGAGGGTTTTCATTAACCTCCTTTATTTACCACGTTACACAATCAGAGCTATTTCAGAACTATTTTTGTAGCACCCCGTAGGTCAGACACTGTTTCAGACACATTTAAAGAAAGTCATCAGCAGAGCATGAATCGTTATTACCCCAAATTCACACTCTAAAAACACATGAAGACGTCCTATGTTCTGGAGACATTGTTCTTTAGGAGTGCAGTGAGGTTTTCTGGTTACAGCTTTTTTTAAATTTCAAAACTAAAAACACAGGATAATTTAACCATGTGAACCCGAGAACATGTTCTTCAAAGTTTTCATGTACTGGAGCTCCTGGCAACAGTTAGATTTAATTTTTTATAATGATAAAGTAATAATAATGTCTAATTTTTTGTCATAGTACACTATACAATGAAATATGTCTTCCGCATTTAACCCATCTGTGGCACTGAAAACACACACACACACACTAGTGCACTAGGGTGCACACACACGCAGTAGGGGTTCACTGCCTTGCTCAAGGGCCTCTCAGTCGTGGATGTTCCTGCCGGTCCTGGATCGAACCAGTAATGCTCCGGAACCAAGCCTGTCAACAAGGCTGCCTGTCACTCTGAACCGGTTTAAGGGTTAAAACACTTTCTTTTGACGAATGAGTTTTGTTTGGTGATTAAAACCCAGAGTAAATAAGTTTAAAGTCGTTTTATTTTGCATATTTAATATGTGCGCAAGTCCAGAAAAATGTCCCTGGTTCAGTTTCTTTCTAATCCTCTCTCCATAGCGCCATCCATTGTGTGTCTGAGAGCGGAAAAGCAGGATTTCCGTGTTCTAAAGGAGCGTCTGCTTTACAAAAGATATACAAATCGTATTAAAATCTTTAACTCGGAGCGAACTTTATAAACTACGTCTAATTGACGTCCACTGAAACGTCTTTTTACCTGGTCAAACGTCGTTCTCACTGGAATAAGCGATGGTACAGATTCAAAACAATAACAAACAAACTGCGTCATTGGGCTGTGATTCCGGAGATCACCGTTCCTCTCAGAAAGTCAGTTCTGTTCATTAAGACTATAATAATAGTAATAATAGTAGTAATAATAATAATCAGTCAGAAAGTCCAGCTCAGATTCACTCACTCACCGTGTTTCTCTCCTCAATCCGCTCCGGAGTCTCTTCACTAAACGGAGCTGGATCTATCTTTCAGTTTCACTGGGGGATTTAAACTTTGTTTATATTGGTACAGACCATGCTCAGCGGGGGAGGAGTTCAGGGCGGCTTCAGAATGAAACAATACACCATTACATAACTGCAATAACTGCGCATGCGCCGATCCAGCGACTGTATTGTACATTAAATGATGACGGTTTTATACTGAATACATTTCACCTAATCACAGTTTTAACCAGATATCATTATTTTAAAGCATGTGTCTCCATCTGTGTGTACTCTGGTGATATTTTAGTGACTTTATTTGCCTATTCTTGATTATTAATAAAAACACATTACATTTTATATCTCTCACAACACAGTGATGACAGTGGGATGCTGTAGTTTCAGTCTTTTCCCTAAAAAAAGTAGGAGGGCTCTGGCTTGGCTCCTTGACTATGTTTTACTTGTTTTTCTTCTTCACTTGTGCATCACTGCAGCTTTTCTGTAACATAGTGCCCATTTGATATTTACTCTTCTGATTCCAGCTCAGATCCTCTGAGAAAACATATTAGATGATGAACTGTATCTGATAAGCTATAAAACACTGAGAATGAAATACTACAGTAAACTGTCTCAGCTCGTCATCGCTGCTAATCACAGACCGTGTCACTTACATCAGCTGTTTATCCCTTAACTGCAGATAAATGACTTTGTAGGTCACAGAAAATTTTTTATATCTTGTTTAAAACTGGAATAGCACGTCTACACAGATGTCATCAGCTGTAAATAAACACACTTTGGAAATCATGTTTTTCTCCGCAGAACAAATCCTAGATATTCATTTATTGTCATCAAAAGGATCAAAGGATCAGCTCCTCCTCAGTCACTCTACACCTCTCTGACCTGCTCTTTGTGTTGGTAATGACAGTGGTGGAAGAGAAATTGTATCTTACACAAATAAATGAGTCATGATGTCGTGAACTTTTATAGTGCAGTTTTATTATTTTATTATTTTAACATTATTCTCTGCTGTGATTAACTTCCACAGTCTCAAAAAAACTTAAACAATGTCAGGAAAAGGAAAGGTGAGGGAACACAGTGGAAAACTTGCCTCTGTCCCAACATTTTGAAGTGTTTCATGTTTCAGATTTTAAATGTTTATATTTAGAAAATACAGACAATTTTGAGATTTTGTTTTAATCAAAGCTTCAAGGAAATTCACACAGACTCCTGTTACCGCAGTTTACCTTTAAAATCTTCACAGAAACATCCGAGAGTCACTGACAGATGAAATAAAAATACAAAAAATTAAAATTATCTTGTCACACACCTTATTGAAATCTTATCAGTATTTTTCAGATGTCTCAATTGATTCAATTATTTGCTCCAGTAACTCATTCTATAAATCACCGTCTGTCATCATTTAAAACTAAATCACACCTTCATTAATTATATTTTATTTACAGTTCAAATTTCATTTAATTCATTCATTCGTTATCTGTAACTGCTTATTCAGTTCAGGGTCGCGGTGGGTCCAGAGCCTACCTGGAATCATTGGGCGCGAGGTGGGAATACACCCTGGAGGGGGCAGCAGTCCTTCACAGGGCAACACACACACACTCACACATTCACTCACACACTCACACCTACGGACACTTTTGAGTCTCCAATCCACCTACTAACGTGTGTTTTTGGACTGTGGGAGGAAACCGGAGAACCCGGAGGAAACCCACACAGACACAGGGAGAACACACCACACTCCTCACAGACAGTCACCCGGAGGAAACCCACGCAGACACAGGGAGAACACACCACACTCCTCACAGACAGTCACCCGAAGGAAACAGATGCAGACACAGGGAGAACACACCACACTCCTCACAGACAGTCACCCGGAGGAAACCCACTCAGACACAGGGAGAACACACCACACTCCTCACAGTCACCCGGAGGAAACCCACTCAGACACAGAGAGAACACACCACACTCCTCAGTCAGTCACATGGAGGAAACCCACTCAGACACAGGGAGAACACACCACACTCCTCAGAGTCACCAGGAGGAAACCCACTCAGACACAGGGAGAACACACCACACTCCTCACAGACAGTCACCCGGAGGAAACCCACACAGACCCACGGAGGACAAACCACACTCCTCACAGACAGTCACCCTGAGGAAACCCACACAGACACAGGGAGAACACACCACACTCCTCACAGACAGCCACATGGAGGAAACCCACTCAGACACAGGGAGAACACACCACACTCCTCACAGACAGTCACCTGGAGGAAACCCACACAGACACAGGGAGAACACACCGCACTCCTCACAGTCAGTCACATGGAGGAAACCCACTCAGACACAGAGAGAACACACCACACTCCTCACAGTCAGTCACATGGAGGAAACCCACTCAGACACAGGGAGAACACACCACACTCCTCACAGACAGTCACCCGGAGGAAACCCACACAGACACAGGGAGAACACACCACACTCCTCACAGACAGTCACCCGGAGGAAACCCACACGGACACAGGGAGAACACACCACACTCCTCACAGTCACCCGGAGGAAACCCACTCAGACACAGAGAGAACACACCACACTCCTCACAGTCAGTCACATGGAGGAAACCCACTCAGACACAGGGAGAACACACCACACTCCTCAGAGTCACCCGGAGGAAACCCACTCAGACACAGGGAGAACACACCACACTCCTCACAGACAGTCACCCGGAGGAAACCCACACAGACCCACGGAGGACAAACCACACTCCTCACAGACAGTCACCCTGAGGAAACCCACACAGACACAGGGAGAACACACCACACTCCTCACAGACAGTCACATGGAGGAAACCCACTCAGACACAGGGAGAACACACCACACTCCTCACAGTCAGTCACATGGAGGAAACCCACTCAGACACAGGGAGAACACACCACACTCCTCACAGACAGTCACCCGGAGGAAACCCACACAGACACAGGGAGAACACACCACACTCCTCACAGACAGTCACCCGGAGGAAACCCACACGGACACAGGGAGAACACACCACACTCCTCACAGACAGTCACCCGGAGGAAACCCACACGGACACAGGGAGAACACACCACACTCCTCACAGACAGTCACCCGGAGGAAACCCACACAGACACAGGGAGAACACACCACACTCCTCACAGACAGTCACCCGAAGGAAACCCACGCAGACACAGAGAGAACACACCACACTCCTCACAGACAGTCACCCAGAGCAGGAATCGAACCCACAACCTCCAGGTCTCTGGAGCTGTGTGACTACCTGCTGCGCCACCAGGCCACCCTGCTCACGATTATTGTAAAATATAATTTTTGTTTATAAAATATACTCTTAAGCAGGTTTTAAAATGTGTTTTCATTCATTCATACATTGTCTGTAACCTTTACTCAGTTCGGGGCAGCGGTGGGTCTGGAGTCTACCCAGAATGACTGGGCGCAAGGTGAGAACACACCCAGGTGGGGATGCCAGTCCTACACAATAAAAGTGTATTTATTGCTCCAAAGAACAATTTAAATAGCCTGAATATTTATTATATGATATTATGACATTATTTATTATATTATGGAAGTGTTAATATTTTATCTGGTAGAATCTGCTGTTCTTATCAACTGCTTCTAAAAGAAAGAATGCATATAATTGCTGTGTGTATCATGTGCAGAATCAAATCAAATCAGGTTTATTGTCACATCACATAACAAGTGTAAGGTGAGTTAGTATATAAAAATATATAAGCAGTACAATAAACTATTTAGATACAGTATATACACAGCTTAATTTAAAATACACCAATGTGTTGGAAAACAGTGAATTATTTGGGTTCACACAATAATCACATTAAATATTTAATATGTTTTCACTCTTCAGTAAATAGTTCTTTTTTAAAAAGACAAGACATACCTAAAAACCCTTACATCCCCATACGGTGATTTAGAGCCCTCTAACGGACAGTGAATGAAGTGCATGTCCAAGGCATTTACCACAATGTTATAAAATGGCTGCCACTTAATTCAAAGTGCTGTAGGGGGCAGCACTGTCCTGAGGGAGGCGGTTTGGAGCGTCATTAGATGATGAAACGGGCAGCTCTAATGATCATGCTTCATGTTTGATATTTATGAGGATTTAGGTTTAAATATTGCTGTATGCAAATGAGCCAGTCCTCTAAACAATCAGATTTTTTTACCATGCGTTGTCACATTATTTAATTATCAAAGGATTATTGGCAATACTGGATCATCATCGATATCATCTCCACAACTACACCACCATGAAGCTGTGCTGGCAGGAGGTGAGGTGTTAATTCAATCATGAATATTATAAAAATATCACAACTCAGGGTTACTGTGAAGCTTTGAGGGCGTTGCACATTACAATCCTCACAGACTCCTACCACACTGATTGACACTGAGAGCACTTCTGGAAACAGACTGTATTTAAGTGACTAAAGCACAGACTGGTCAGATCAGTCAGTGTCTCTGAGAGAGTTTAGATCAGTTTTCAGTTAATCAGAATCAGAGTAAAATGTGTTTATAAACTGTAGCAGTATCCACACTGTTTTGTCGAGTTGAGCCTATGCTGTAGCCATGACAACTGGCCCTCCTCCCACCTGGTGAAGAGGAAGTGATGTCATGGGGAGGGTGCGCAGATCTGTGCCACAGTCGTAATTTCATACTGTACAGTTAGAAACTAAACACAAACATATACATCATTAACATAAAGAATCATACTGAGTGTGTGTTTGTTCTATGACTTCATCCTCTTCTCATCCTCTGTGTGAGAGTAGATCAGCTTTTTAGAGTTTAGAACCTATAAAACAGTGAACAGGAGGAAATAATCAGATATTAACTCACACACATCACATCACACAGAGAGATATGTCAGTACCAACTAGTTTCTGTAGGTTACAGAGTAGATATTTCTGAAGATCAGAGAGCTGTTTCTTTCCTAACTCCAGGATTATTAGAGTTGAGCCAATAAGGGCTCCAGATACATGCAAGGGGACCAATCAAATTCTGCCTCTTTTTCATGTGACTGCTCTGGGTTACTGTGGGAAACATATGAAAGAAGATGAAGAAATAAGTGAAGTATACACTGTATTGTCAGTGAAAAAGTTTGTAATGGCTTGTGAAAGTTTAATTTACAATTAATTTTTTAAATATAATTTCTACATTTCTGTGATTGTATGTTTAATTTTGTAAGGCTTTGTAAAATATTAACCTGAATCATTGCATTACCTCTTGCAGTTCTATATACAAGTGGCCAAAATCTGAGCTGAAAATTTCTGGTAATTTCTGTTCAATAATTAAATTGTTAATAAAAGTCGTCATTTGTATCAGCCTCATTCTGTAATTAATGTGACATATTGAGGGTGAGTGGGTTTGTTGAGATAGCATTGCTTATGAGCAAATTTTGGACCACTAGTACATATGTTGGACTGATAATAGATTGAGGCCACATATAAATAGTAAAACCTTAACAATATGTGACTAAAATTGGGTTGATTTATTTTTATGTATTGGACTAAAACTAAACTAATTTTTTTGTTTTTGCTGACTATAACTAACAATTACATTACAGAAATAAAACTAAAACTAATACAAAATTTAGTATAAAGACTAAAATCAAAATCGGCTGCTAAATTTAACACTTGTTGCTTTAAGCCAGATGACAGTTGCCTCGTTGTTATGGTCAGGTGTAGTATGGCATGCACACAGTTAACCAGCATTTACAATAAAATTAAATGGATCCTTAGACATTTATAAAATGATGAAGTGATGCTCTTACCTCAGTCTCCTCATTTTATATTTTGGATTTTTGAACACAGTAGAGAGCAGCTCCACTCCTGAATCCTGCAGTTCATTCTCCCTCAGATCCAATTCCTTCAGACTTGAGTTAGACCTGAAGACTGAGGCCAGAACTGCGCAACTTTTCTTTGAGAAATTACAGTGCCAAAACCTGGGGAAGAAAATACGAGATCAGAATATCAACATTGCCCATGCACACACAGACACACACACACACACACATAGAAAGATATAACAAACATAGACAAATATTCACAAAAACACGTCTATGTTTGGGTTTTTAGTTTTTTATTTACCATTACACTTATATAGCGCCTTTCTAGATACCGAAAGGCGCTTTACAATCAACACTGCACAGACACAATTCCAACCAACACACAATCCATACACACACACACTGGCGAGAAGCGGCAGCCAAACGCGCACAGTGTACTCTTGACCAGGAACGACCGTCCACCTGGAGGACTGCTTTGGGCACTAGGGTTTCACCCAGAAACACCCAGGCACACACACATACAGACATTCATTCACTCACACACTAGGACAGTTATTACAGAAGCCAATTCACCTAACCTCCATGTTTTTTGGACTGTGGGAGGAAAGTGGAGACCCTGGAGGAAACACAAACACAATGAGAACACAGAAACTCCACTCAGATGGAACTTGAACAGCAAGCCACCGTGCCACCCAAATGTGTGCCAGGTTACTCATACAGCTCCTCTGGGTAAAGTCCAGACTTATGCATGGTAGTGAATGTGTGAAAGGGGCTTTTGATTGTTGAGGAGTCATGGCTTGGGGAAAGAAGCTGTTGCACAATCTGGCTGTGCAAAATTACAGTGGCTTGCAAAATTATTCATGCCCAACTTTTTCACATTTTGTCACCTTACAAACTAACTTAAATGTGTTTTATTGAGATGTTAAGTCATAGATCAACACAAAGAAACACATAATTGTGAATTGGAATGAAAATGATACATGGTTTTCAAAATTATAATCAAATAAAAATCTGAAAATTGTGACAAGATTTCAATATCCATATATTGAAATATATTGGCAGATGACCCAATAAAAAAGGCATTTACTTCAATCCTAGACTCTATTGGTATTACTCAAATGTAACAGGGCCTACACACTACTGCAGTCACACTTTAGACTTAGTATTGACAAGTTTAGACAAACTTGATATCTTACCGTAAACCTCAGCAATCTCCGACCATAACATATGTACATCCCCTCGCTATTCTACAAAGCATATAATAAAAACATCTACAGCCCTACAATTCATAGAAAAACTCCCAGAACTATCAACCCCAGTTCCCACTTCATCAGGCCCAATGGAGCTAGATGTTATAACTAACTACTTAGAAAAGACCTGTCAATCTACTTTAGAAAATGTGGCACCACCCACAAGAAAAGTATGAGACAGAAAATGTTCGCCCCATGGTACTGTAGGCAGTAGTTCTTCTCCAAGCCGAGAAGTTCTTCTCCAAGCCAAAGGTAATTGGCTGCTCAGGTAACAGAGCCTCGTTCTTGTTATGCTGTGTTTATGCTGTATTGTTGAAGGGTTTGTGATGCTATATTAGAGATTGTATTGTTGATTTGGAGAGTTTTTGTATGCTGTTTTTGTCAAGGTGCGTTCAGTGTGGAGCTATGCAGTCTGTCACATGGTTTTAATGCATTAAGCTCAATTAACCCTATTCTAAGGGTAAAATACAGTTGTATAAGTTATTTTATTTTCACTTATTAATATTTTGTGCAGTTTTCAGTGTTTTGTGAGCAGCAAGTTCCAATATTTATCTATAAAAATATATATGGGTATATTTTATAAATAACCCACTGCTAAGTAGTGCTGTATATCAGAGCTAGCTAAACTTATTCTTGTTATGCTGTATGAAGGTGACTGAGAGCTGTGATGCTGTGCTGAAAATCAACTGGATTCTGTTGGGTTACTAAAACTGCTGCTGAGCTGCGAACAGAATTAACACTGTTGACGTCCAGTCTCCCTTTTTCCCCTAAATCAAAACAATACACAGCGCAGAGGAAAAAAAGGTACCATCAGAGGTGGACTGAGTGCGCAGGTAGTAAATCGCATGACGCCCCGGGTTACAGTACAATGATAAAACCCGTACCTTAAAACACACATCACGGAAACTAGAGAGGAAATGGCGATCAACCAAGCTGTAGATGTTCCACTCTGCCTGGAAGGACAGCCTTATAGAGTATAGAAATGCCCTCACTAAAGCTGGCCTCGCTGATCTACAATAATAAAAATAATCCTAGAGTACTGTTAGTGTACTACAAAAAATCAGGCAGGTTCTGAACAACTAATTCCAGCAACTCTCACTAGTAAAGTCTTTATGGACTTTTTTTTAATAATAAAATTGAGAATATTAGACAATAAACTCAACCCACAGTATTAAATCTGACCTGGCTGCCACCCGATGTGACTGATATATATAAAAAAAGACTTTACCCACTCCCACAGTTAGAACTAGAGAAGATTATCACCTTTGCAAACTACAACTTGCACATGACGCAATTCCCACAAAATTACTCAAAGAAGTACTACCAGCTATTATCAATCCTCTTTTAACTATAGTAAACTCATCTCTTGGCCATGTACCCAAAGCTTATCGATACAAAATTTTGTATCAATTACAAAATTCTGTTACTAACATATAAATCTCTACATGGGCTCGCTCCTGAATACCTTCAAGATACTATTTCCTATTATGTGCCTCCAAGATTAGTCAGATCACAGAGTGCTGGACTTTTAATAGTTCCCAGAACTCAGAAGGCCTCAGCTGGGGGAAGAGCTTTTTCTTATAAAGCCCCCCAACTCTGGAATGATCTTCCAGAAAATGTTCGGGATTCAGACACAGTCACAATCTTCAAATCTAGGCTAAATGTGTTTTAGTTTTGGTAGTTAATGCTCCCCCATAGATAAAGGCGGACAGATCCGGGGGGTCCATGGACACAGGGAATTATAGTAAACTGAGACGCTGGTGCTGTCGTCCCGCCACTTCACGCAATCACTCAGGTTTGTTGACGGTGGAGCGGAGGGATGCCAGTGTTTCAGGATTTTCCCACGTCTGTGTGTCCTTCTGGTTCTCTCCTTTTAGTTAAAGCTGTCATAGTCAGATCTGCCGGAGTCATTAGCCACACTCTGGAAATGTTCACATTTTCTGCTTTACATTTACCCGAATAGATCACAACTAACTCCACCCCTCTACCTTTTTCTGAGTAAACGACCCCCACCTGTCCATCTGGACACTGATGGATGAGTGTTGAGCTCCTGCTCCATGCTTCAGACCAGCTGCTCACACTCCAGCCACAGCCACTGGCCTTGGAGTTGCCCCTACACTGAAGTTCTCACCAATTCCTGTTACCAGTAGATTCATCAGAGGAGGGTAGGTCCCCTGTGTGAGCCCTGGTTCCTCCCAAGGTTTCTTCCTTAGCTGGGAGGGAGTTTTTCCCTGCCACATTCTTTACATTTTGATATTTCATGTCAAAACATTGCCTTTACTCGAATTCTGTGAAGCTCCTTTGTGACAACATAAATTTCCTTGTTTGCCATGTGCTAAGGAGCACATGGTTCTGTTTTTGTTTTGTTCCTGTCTCCTCCCATGTCCCCGCCGTAACCCCCGCCTAATCATCAGCGTTTTCACCTGTGCCTCTTGTCATCCTGCCCCCTCGTTATCTGTCTCAGGTTTTTCTAGTCTGTGCTCTGAGTATTTATAGCCCATTTGTTTCAGTGCTCCTGTGTGTGTGCGTTTGTTCATTCCCTTTTCCTACACAGCCCTGTCAGTTCTCGGTTGTCTCTTTTTCCAGTTCTGTCTTGTTTAGTAAAGTGTGTGTTTATTGACTGCTTTTGTTTAGTCAATAAGGATTTCCTTGCATGTATGTCTGCCTCATCCTTCTACCTGCAACCATGACACATTCATTCAGAAGATAAAAATGGGGAAATGTTAGGAAAAGTTCTTGCATTATTTGGCATCCAGAATCACACAAGCTGAAGTTAATTATATTCTTATTAGATTCTGGCATCTTTTTAGTTTAAGTGTGTAGTACAATATGTTTCTAATATGGTAATTCTAAGCTAATTATTTGCATTTACCCATAAAAAAAACTACATGAGTTTTAGCTAGATGTTATGGTCAGTAGTGTGATGTACAGACAGATACAGACTGAAAATTCAATAAAACTAAATGGTTTCTGAGTTGTCCATAAAATCAACCATTAAACCACTATTGGTGCATTTCCACTGCATGGGTCCAGCTCTACATGACTCGATTCAGCTTGCTTAAAGCTTGTCACTTTTCCACTGGCACAGCTCCCCCCTCCCCCCACGAATGGGGAAATCACAACAACAATGGTGGTAAAGATAGGCAGATCAATTTTCCTTGTCGCATGTTTAGCTTTCACTGGAGGAAGGCACACCTCCCGTCCTCACCATATTCTACAGAGGAACCATCACAAGCATCTGGAGCAGCTGCATCTCTGCCTGGTTTGGAAATTGCACTATGTTGGATCGCAAGTCCCTGAAGCAGGTAGTGAGGACAGCTGAGAAGATCATCAGTCTCTCCTCACCACCACAGACATTTACACTACACGCTGCATCCGCAAAGCAACCAGCATTTTGCATGACTACACACACCCATAACACACACTCTTCACCCTCCTACTGTCTGGAAAAAGGTACTGTAGCATCTGGGCCCTCACATCCAGAGCCTGGCATGAACACACACACACACACCTCTTTCAACTGTGTATACATCTGCTGTTAACATCTATCTAACTGGATAACATTAGTATGTTGCTGCTAAACTTAAAAAGTACAATGTTTACACCTGTACCAAAAATGGAAAAACTGCTGCTAAACACAATGTTTATGTTTATACCAACACGGACATATTTGCACCTAAATGCTAACTGCACTGCCCCCCTTCATTATTTATTGTTTTATGTCTCATTTGTTATGTCTCACTTGTCTTGAACTTGAGATTTTCCTCAGCCACCGACCCGAGTAGCTTTTGAAACTCTTCAAAAACCCCTTGGGGGAATTTTACCAGCTTTTGCTGAGAATCGAATAAAAGCAAACATGAAAACAGCTGTAACTTCAGAGATTTTACAAGCAGTGAGTTTGTGCTGGAGCTCTGCATTTTGTGGTGATTGAGAGGTCTCTGTCCAATCAGCGCTCTGCAGGGTTTACACGTCACATTCAGTACCAACTCGGCTCGGTTAGAACCTAGAGTGAGCTGAGACTGAAAACCTACCCAGTTCCAGGACCAGATTTGGTCAGTGGAAAAGCAAAAGAGCTGAATCACATTGTGTAGGTTCCATGCAGTGGAAAAGTACCATAATATCTATACAGTAATGAAGTACTGATCTTACTTCAGTTTCTCCAGTTTACAGTGTGGATGTTTCAGTCCAGCAGAGAGCAGCTGCACTCCTGAATCCTGCAGTTCATTCTCACTCAGATCCAGTTCCCTCAGACTTGAGGAGTTAGAGCTGAGAGCTGAGGCCAGAGCTGCACAGCTTTCCTCTGAGAAATTACAGCGCCGCAACCTGGGAGAGAAAGCATGGTATATCATGATACTAACATATATCTCTCACACACACACACACACACACACACACACACACACACACAGACACACACACACACACACATACACACACACACACACCACAGACACAAATAACAAACATACAGCAGGTTACCAAAAACAAGGTGAATCAATGAGGTAGATGTTTCTTACAGAGTGGAGAGTGAGTGGACACGGTTTAAATACTCTAGCAGCACTGCTGTATCTGATCCACTCATATCAGCATGCCACATCAGTGTCAGAACTAAGAGTGATCGCTCACCCAAAATATACCAGCCAATTCATGGTGATGCAGAGGTCCTGACCATAAAAGAACAAAGTGAAATAAAGTAGCAGAGCAACAGATGGACTACAGTCAGTAATTGTAGAAGTACAGAGTGACATGCATTGTCAGGGGTGTTGATTAAATGGATACAGGATGTGGGAATAATTTTGTGTTGTGGCTAGTTGAGGTATAAAGAAACACACACACAAAATCACTCATGTAGAGGGTCAAGAAATTGCACCAATTAAAAATAACTCTTAATTAGTTAAATTAACCATATTTCTTTCGAAATGCTTACTGAAACTGTGAGAGAATTAATCCAGTGAGAAAGTCTATCACTGTTAAAACTACACAGTGAAGTCTGTAGATAGAAATACTTTGGTTTAAGGTGAAATGGCCACCGTTTTGACTCCATTACTCTGTGACTTGGGAGGGACTGAACCTGTATCGACTATTTCTTCACTGAAGTTCGAAATGTTAATCTTGGTTAATGTTAATTCTTGGTTAGAACTCAAGAATTAATATTCGTACTAAAACTGAGTTTTATATTATTACTTAAAATCTTAACAGAATTTACTATTATTTATTATTATTAATGTAATTGCATTGTTTGTATGATTTCTTGAACTGTTAATATTATGCTACATAGTCAATGAGACTTTATGGAATAAACCAGAGTGACTCATGCAGATTCCAAATAGTTTCAGGAAGCTCTAAGGGGCCAATTTAAATGTTTAGAGTCAGGGAGAGAAAATGAGAATTTTTGGTGATTAGTCTTTAATAAATGCATTGATTTACAATAGTTCTACAGCACACTGACCTGTGTGTGTGGTTACATATCTGCTTTAAATAATAAAAAAAAAAATGCTACTATTTCAGGATTAGTTCAAAAATCTTGCCTCATATGTATATTTTAGATTATATTATCTCAGTTACAGGCACATTCATGTTGTTGATTTCATAAAAAACTTGTTCATTATAATTACTGCTTTTAAAACTTGTACGGTAGTCAATATGAATATTCTATGGTTTTGATAAATTAGAGGGAGGTTAAGAGATGTTCCAGATCAGTTAAGATTAGTTTTTGAACACATCATGGTGGTGTCAGTAATCCTATATGGCCCTAATCATAAAGACTAATGTAAAACCCATGAGATCAAATTAGACAGAAGGTGGAGCCTTAGTATAGAAATCTACAAACAGTACATTAATGTATCACATCCAGCCAGGACATTAAATCACATTTGTTTGAACACATAAAAATACTTTTACCATGCACTTATTACCATAATTAATAAATCTCTAAAGAAATAAAAACACTAACAGAAATATCTTTTTTTATATAATGGCTGTTTCAGTTCAGTGGAGTAAAGTGCTGTTACATTACTAAAGATTACAACAACTAATAAAATATGCGATGTTCAAACACCTGCACATTTCACACAAAGAACACACCTTTGGGAAGATTATTGCTTTATTAAAAAGGAACAAGGCAATCCCAGGGTGTTGAGACTTGAGGTGCAGGATGAAGGTGTTCTTTACTGTTTAAAAGTCTCAGATCCACATTACATCCTATTCTACATCATCACAAAAACAATTCTGTTCCTTACTGTTGTGTAACATTAGCTTAGATTCTATTACAAAATAAATCCTCATTTCACCTGCTCCCCTCACAACTCTACAATCACTCGCCCAGTTACATTTAACACATTCTCCCCCAGACAAACATCACCCTAGAATAACTTGTCTCTTATCCCCCAACGGAATAAATCATAAAATGACATTATGAGGAGGTACTTCCTGCTGTTGGTTGTTATGTTTATACTTTACTCAGAGTCTCATTAATTCATTCTCTGTAACCCTTATCCAGTTCAGGGCCGCGGTGGGTCCGGAGCCTACCCAGAATAATTGGTGCAAGGTGGGAACACACCCTGGAGGGGGCACCAGTCCTTCACAGGTGACACACACTCTCACGTTCACTCACACACTCACAGCTACAGACACTTTTGAGTCTCCAATCCACCTACCAACATGTGTTTTTGGAGCATGGGAGGGAACTAGAGCACCCGGAGGAAACCCACGCAGACACTGGGAGAACACACCACACTCATCACAGACAGTCACCCGGAGGAAACCCACGCAGACACAGAGAGAACACACCACACTCCTCACAGTCACCCAGAGGAAACCCACACAGACACAGGGAGAACACACCACACTCCTCACAGACAGTCACCTAGAGGAAACCTACGCAGACACAGGGAGAACACACCACACTCCTCACAGACAGTCACCTGGCGCTGGACTCAAACCCACAACCTCCAGGATCCTGGAGCTGTGATAGAGACACCACCTGCTGCACCACCATGTTGCCCTTTTCTCAGAGTCCTGTAACCTAATTAACTGCTAAACATTCTCCAAATCTACTCATTTAGAGGGAAATCCGCTAACAGGTTTTAACGCAATAGGTAATTGGATTAGATGTGCTGATAATATAAAATTTCATTCTTTAAACATCTTAAATTTTAAATGCATATCACACTCGTTCTGCTGTAACTCTGAAGTGCTGCTGGTAACTTCTGGGAACTATTAAAAAGCTCCATAATCTGCCATGGCTGTAAAAAACTGGTCTATTCGAGTGAATGGAGCAACTCTCTTACTGTACAGCTCTGCAGTAAAGGAACTTGAAAGTTCATGAAATAGCTGTAGTTTGGTAATGTGCTTGAGAAGAAACTGAATAACAAATGTAGTTATAGTTTTTTGATATATGAATTCATCATAAATCATTGTGAACTATGTATCTCATCAGAATTAGTATTTTTGTTTTTGTTCTAAATATAAATAAGTGAATTAATCAAATTAATTCTTGCATTACTCTAACACCATTTCAGTGACATCATATTGTTAATGATTACTTCAAAAAACATCCACAGGATCCTACTTTTACTGGTTGATACTTATTCATTCATCCATTCACCTTTTGCATGTACCTCATTCTGTTTAAGATCACAGTGGGTCTGGAGCCCACCCAGAATCACTGGGCATAAAAAAGGGTAAACTACCTGAAACTCTTTTTCACTTTCCAGTAAATTATACACTTTAGTACAATAAACTCAGAGTGCCTTTAATTCAAATGGAGGGAGAGCAGTATTCTGCCCTCAGAGTGTCGGTACACAAATTGACAGGTAGTGAACAAGACTCAAAGAAATTCACGGCTTTACTCTTGTTTGCTCTCTTCAAAGTGAGAGTAGACCTCATGGAAAAATATTAGAAGTGCCAGACAACAAACATTACTAACCTGGCAGAATCAAATGACTACAATAATATTGAGGCTAGACACAATATGTAAAATTAGTGCTGTGTTACAAATTACTAGAGGGACCTTACAACTGATACTACGATTATTTCAAATAAGAACAGGCAGGAACATGGCAGGCAGTGCTAAACTAAGTAGCTAATTCCACTATCATTTGTATGGACCAGCATTATAACACCATTAACTTACTCCTCTACAGTGTCTACAGATGAAGCATGAGGTTACAAATTAGTCTGATCAGTTTCAGTTAATGCATGACTTGTTCACCTGCTGGCCACATCAGTCTGCTGTGTGTGGAGCAGTTGAAATGTGAAAGGAAAGTCTCAAAATCCAAAAACCTGCCAGAGGAAATGGTCAAATACATGTCATGGAAAACACGTGAGTGACTTGATCCACAAATGCAGATTCAACACTTTACAAATACATTTTAAATTCAAGAATTTGACTTTACAAATATATACAATGTAAATTTAAACACATGTATTTATTTTCACATAAAATTGTGATATATCTATGAAATCCAAAAATGTGTTTATGAATGTAACTGTATTTGTACAAACTGCAGACTGTGAGACACAGATTGGGATGTGTTCATTTATGTGAAAAATATTTGTGACTTGTGTTTAATTTGTGGATTAACACTTTTTGAGACTAATAACTTTTGAATCACTGTGCTGAAAGTTTACTTTGGTTTCACATCATAAAAAACTCCTACATCCCACACACCTCTAGAAGCGCATTTGATTAGCCGTCCCCATAAGCCACGGATCCCCTCTCTCATACAGAAAGCCTTCCCTCTACAAGACAACACTGTGTTCCTGCTAACGCCAGGTAAATGTTTTATCGAGCAGCTCTGCAGCTTCTCAGAGGAGGCTTCTCTTTGCTGTCTGGAAAAAAAATCAACCCTTTCAATATTACATGCCACGAGCCCGAGCACACAGCCTATGCTGGTTTTGTCTGTGTTTTATTATATGTTTTCCAAGGCTAAAAGTATCCTGAAGAGAGAACAAGCTCGAAAACTAAAAAAGGCCCCAGCTTCGGTCATTTACAGCGTCTGAAGAGGAATTAGCCACGGGTGGAATAAAGTCCAGTATTAAGGCAGATTGGACAAGGCACAGTGGAATAAAAATGAAGAAAGATGTGTTCTTTTTCTCCCTCTCTCTCTCTCTCTCTCTCTCTCTCTCTCTCTCTGTCATTGCTTGGTTAAGGCCAGGAAGCACTGATCCTCACTTTAGCCCCTGGTTTTGTGCTCATAGGGGATGTATTCTGAGGAAAGCTGAGGTGGAGCCTATGTTTGAAGTTGGGTGATGTGCCTGAGTGTGTGTGTGTGTGTGTGTGTGTGTGAAAGGGTTGGAGCTGGGATTTTATGGCTGGTCAAACTGTGCTGAAATTTGAAGGCTCTGTGTAAAGGCACTGTTTGTTTTAGTATTTTATTAATGCTGCAGACTGTGTAGACGTTCTGGAGCACGGTGAACATGAGACACCGTAGAGTCCAGAAACTTATTACAGTTTTTGAACCAAATTCTCAGTGTCCTAAACCCCTTTATTGAAATTGTCACCCATTTGGCAGAACAATAAGCACATTTCACCTAGTTACTCACAACAGGTTCACCCTTTTGTCAAAACCTTAAGCATTTTTCACTTATTAAGACACAATTTGCAAATGTATTTTCACCCACTAAAACACATTTTGCACTATGATGCACTTGGGTTGCATAATGGTAAGCACAGGTTTGGTAAGCAAATGGTAAGCACAGACTTCTTAAATGTTTTTCTTCCACCATACTTCCTTCTCCTCAACCCAACAGAGGAGTTCTTCTCTTCATGTGGTTGGAAGATTTATGACCGACAACCATACACCAGGGAAATTATCATGCAGGCCATGGATATATATATATATATTTACACTACATAATTATTAATTTTTTTTAACAAGAGTTTTGTTTTGAAACTGCATTTTCCTTTGTGGACAATAAAGTTTATTTCTACAGCTTCTTGATCTGATATTTTCCTTTTTTCTGTGTTGTGTGTAATGGGTTTTCAGTGTGTGAATTGGGTTTTGTGTTTATAGTTTGGAGAAATGGATGCATAGTTTCAGGAAATGTGTCTTGGTAACTGTAATGTTTATCCTTTAGTTCATTAACTCATTCATTCATTCATTCATTCATTCATTCATTCATCTATGAATTCATTCATCTCATATAAGCATTTTATCCTGTTCACAATAGCTCAGAATCATAGGACACAAACAGGAAAACTCTCACACACTCATCCAGTCACTCACACACACACACACACACACACACACACACACACACAAACACACACACAAACACAAACACCTATATACAGTCACACACTCACACAGTCACTCACAAACTCACAAAGTCACTCACACACACACACACACACACACACACACACACACAAACACACACACACCTGTGGACAGTTTCACACACTCACCCAGTCACTTACACACTCTCTCTCCATACTCCACAAAGTATTAAAGCTCAGGGCTGAATAAAAGAGTTACATTTTTCATTTGAACTTCAAAGTTAAGTCAACTTCTGTTGTCAAGATAGCCCAAATATCAATAAATATTATTTTTTCTGTAATGTTTTGTAATGTCTGACATTATATTTCAACCACATCACTATGCTGCCCTTGGGGTGAGGGGGTATGTCCTTTGAGGTGAGGGGGCTGTGAGGGGGTTCTGATTGCAACTACTGTGCATTGTCTGAAAAACATCTGCATTTTGTATTTATTTCTTTTGTGTATCCACATACTTGGCCAGTAAATCTGATTCTGATGTTGTTAATATGGTAATTATATGATAATTTTTGCTTTCACCCACAAAACTACATGAGAGTTAGCTAGATGTCAGTAGTGTTATGTACAAATATACAAACTTTTATAGACTGTAATTACTGAGAAACTAAATAGATTCTGAGTTGTCCATACAATTAATAATGAAACCACTATCATTTAGACAGCAATGAAGTGATGATCTTACTTCAGTTTCTCCAGTTTACAGAGTGGATTCTCCAGTGCAGCACAGAGCTGCTCCATTCCTGAATCCTGTAGTTTATTGTTACACAGATCCAGTTCTGTCAGACTAGAGGAGTTAGAGCTGAGAGCTGAGGCCAGAGCTGCACAGCTTTCCTTTGTGAGATTACAGTGACTCAGCCTGGGAAAGAAATGATGACTCATCAGGAATCTGACATTGAACACAGACATACAGACATCCGAACATATAAACAAACATACAATCATTCACAAAAACACATGTACAATGTGGACCAACAAGGTAGGTGTGTCTATTAGAGTGGATACTGAGAATACACAGGGTTTAAATGCTCAAGCAACACTGCTGTATCTGATCCACTCATACCAGAGCAACACACCACCTACACATCAGTGTTGCTGCATCACTGAGAGTGATCATCATCATCATCATCATCATCTTTTCCATTTCAGGGTCGCAGTGGCAACAGGGCCAGCAAAGAAGCCCAAACGTCTCTGTCCCCTGCAACATCCACAAGCTCCACCTGTGGGATCACCAGGCTTTCCCAGGCGAGAAAATATGGGAGATATAATCCCTCCAATGTGTCCTGGGTCTACCCCAGGGCCTCCTTCCAGTTGGACATGCCTGGTATACCTCCAGTAGGTGGTGTCCAGATCCACCTCAACTGACTCCTCTCAACATGAAGGAGCAGAGACTATACACTGTGCTCCTCCCTAGTCACTGAGCTCCTCACCTGATCACGGAGAGTATGCCCAGCAACTTGATGGAGAAAGCACATTTCGGCCACTTGTATCTGGGCTCACATTCTTTCGGTCATTACCCAGGGCTCTTGACCATAGGTGAGAGTGGGTACGTAGACTGACTGGAAAATTGTGAGCTTTGCTTTATGGCTCAGCTCTCTCTTCACCACAATGGTCCGGTACAGTGACCACATTACTGCAGACGTTGCACCTAAACTACGGGCAACCTCACTATCCCTCTTCCTATCACTCGTGAACAAGAACCCAAGATACTTAAACTCCTTCACTTGGGGTGGGTTCTCACCTCCAACCTGAAGGAAGCATGCCATCTGGAGATAAACATTGCCTCAGACCCAGAGGTGCTGATCTGCATACCGACCACTTCACACTTGGTTGCAAACTGCTCAAGTGAACACTGGGGGCCTCTGTGCAAAGAAGTCAGAAGGACAACATCATCCGCAAAAAGCATCTATGCCACCTCCCGAGCTCCTTGATAGAAGCCTTCCTGTCTCAGGCTATGCTTCACCACCCTGTCCATAAACATCAGGTAAAGGAGTGGAGATAAGGAACATCCCTGACGGAGTCCAATGCCCACACCGAACAAGCTTGACTTACTGCCGAGGATGCGAACACAACTCAAACTCGGAGAGTACAAGGACCGTACGGCTTGCCGGAGTGACCCTGGCAGCACTTACTCACAAAGCACCTCCCACAGAATCTCTCAGGGAATACGGTCATATGCCTTCTCCAAATCCACAAACATGTGTAAAGTGGAGTAGCAAATTCCCACGCCCCCTAAATCATCTGTGAAAAAGTACAGAGTTGGTCCATAGTTCCACAGCCAGGGCAAACTCTGCATTTTTCTTCCAAAATCCTAGGTTCGACTATCAGACAGATTCTCCAGCAACTTGGCATAGACTTTCCCAGGGAGGCTGAGAAGTGTGATGCCAAAATAATTGGCACATTTTGTCTGGTCCCCTTTTTTAAAAATGGGGACAACCATCCCTGTTTGCCAATCCATTCCTGAGGTCCATGCAATATTGTAGAGGCGTGTCATCCAAGACAGCCCCACAGTATTGAATGCCTTCAATAACTCTGGGTGAATTTCATCCACTCCTGGGGTTTTGCCATTGTGGGGCTTATTCACCACCTCAGTGACTTCAGCCAAGGAAATGGAATCTGACACCCCAAACACTTCTGGCCCTTCCTCCCATATTTTTCAGGTTAAGGAGTTCCTCAAAGTGCTCCTTCCAATGCCCAACAATACGCTCAGTCGAGTTCAGAGTTTCACCATCCTTTGCTGAGCACAGCTTTGTCAGTGTCCCCACTCCCTCTCCTGAGGTGCCGGAGTTTTTTCCAGAACCTTTTGAGGCCGCCCTGAAGTCATTCTCCATGGCCAGTCCAAACTCCTCCAATGCTTGCAGCATTTTTCGCATCCTGGTACCCATCTGCAGAATCGGGAGTTCTGCTATAATTGTGAGAGCTAATGACTAGGGCTAAAATCCCTGTTCATATAATGTGAAATAGGCAGATCTGAAAGAACTGATAAGTAAGTTTCAATTCCCTGTTCAGTGTAAAGCACAGATCATTACAAAATATATAACACAGATACTCACATACTCTCTAAAACACACACACACACACACACACACACACATGAGCATGCATAAAACATCTGAAGATACTCACACTACTTTTTTAGATGCTGCGATAACTGGCAGGAGCTTCAGGAGACATTCATCTGCTTGGTCATATTCCTTCAGGCCTATTTCCTCCAGCTCTTTTTCAGAGTTCAACAACACAAACACTAGAGCTGACCACTGAGCAGGAGAAAGTCTGAGACTATTGACACTACAGTTATTTCCTCTGTTCAGATATTCCTGTACTTCCTGAACGAGAGAGTGATCACCCAGTTCATTCAGACAGTGGAACAGATTGATGGACCTCTCTGGAGAGGGGTTCTCCCTGATCTTCTCCTTGATGTACTGGACTGTCTTCTCTGTGCTGTGAGATTTGATTCCTGTCTGAGTCAGTATTCCTTGTAGTAGAGTCTGATTGGACTCCAGTGAGAGACCCAGAAGGAACCGGAGGAAAAGGTCAAGGTGTCCATTCTCACTCTGTAAGGCCTTGTCCACTGCAGACTTCAGAAACTTTGACATGGTGGATGCTCTGAAGATCCCAGAGAGATCAGTGGAACTCTGTTCTGGTTCATCTCTGCTGATGAAGGAGAGTAATGCGTATAAAGCAGCCAGAAACTCCTGGACACTCAGGTGGACAAAGCTGAACACCTTCCCCAGGTGCAGCTCAAACTCCTCTCTGAAGATCTGGGTACAGACTCCTGAGTACACTGACACTTCTCTGACATCAATGCCACACTCTCTCAGCTCATCCTCATAGAAGATCAGATTGCCTTTCTCCAGCTGTTGGAACGCCAGTTTTCCCAGAGCCAGGACACTCTCTCTAGTTTTCTGAAGATCAACCTCCTGATTTCTCTGGTACTTTTGTTCCTTGTGTTTGATCTGAAAGATCAGGAAGTGTGTGAACATTTGAGTCAGAGTCTTGGGGGTCTCTCTACCCTCTGCTCCACCCAAAACTCTCTCTAGAACCGTGGCTGAGATCCAACAGAAGACTGGGATGTGGCACATGATGTAGAGACTTCTGGAGGACTTGATATGGGAGATGATTTGATTGGCCAGGCTCTGGTCACTGATCCTCTTCCTGAAGTACACATCTTTCTGAGGGTCATTGAACCCTCGTACCTCTGTTACTTGGTCAACACACTCAGGAGGGATCTGATTGGCTGCTGCTGGTCGAGAGGTGATCCAGAGGAGAGCAGAGGGAAGCAGGTTCCCATTGATGAGGTTTGTCAGCAACACATCCACTGAGGCTGAATGTGTTACATCCCACAATCTCTCATTGTTCTGGAAGTCCAGAGGAAGTCGACACTCGTCCAGACCATCAAAGATGAACAGGACTTTGGAAGAGTCACAGTCTATTGATTTTAATTCTTTTACTTTGGGGAAAAACTGATGAAGCAGCTCCATCATACTGAACCTTTTCTCCTTCATCAGATTCAGCTCTCTGAAAGGAAATGGAAATATGAAGAGGACATCCTGGTTTTCACTTCCTTCGGCCCAATCCAGAATGAATTTCTGCACAGAGACTGTTTTTCCAATTCCAGCCACTCCTTTAGTCAGCACAGTTCTGATGGCTTTATCTTTAAAGAGCTGGCTGCATTTGATGGGTTTCTCCTTTGCTGCTGGTCTCCTGGACACTGTCTCAATCTGTCTGACCTCATGTTCATTATTGACCTCTCCGCTCCCTCCCTCTGTGATGTACAGATCTGTGTAGATCTCATTCAGAAAACATGGTGTTTCATGCTTTGGGAGTCCTTCATCAATTCTCCCGTACTTCTCCATCAGGGTGGACTTGAGGTGTTTCTGATGAACAGAGGCAAGCTCTGACCAACACAAAAAGAATGAGATGAGAGATTAAAAAAGAAGCAAGTTGCATTTAGAGGGGAGGAACAAGGAGAAAGCAGAAACAGAGGAGCACAGGTTAAGGAATGCACACAGCTGCTGAACAAAGGGTTACACAATGGAACTTCACTCATGTTTAACGAGCAAGTGATGAGTGATTGTATGGGTGTATAAACTATTTCAGGACTGGAGACAAGCATATAAGAGATCTGCATGCTGATCAGTGGGAGGTCAGCTAATCCAGGGGAAGGGTGAGGCTTTGCCTATTAAAGTGGTTCTCAAAATTTTTAGACCAAGTACCACCCATTATCAAACCAAACTCTCCAAGCACCACCTATGAGTCTAACAACAGACATGGGAAATAAGCATTTTGAAAAGAATAAAATTCAAAAGACGTCCATTTTATATCAGTTATGTGTTTAATAGGATACAGGTGAAAACAGAGCGGCACTGGGAGCAGGTGGCTCTCTGCGCTTCTAGCAGTAGGTGAAGGAAGTGCAGCACTGTTTTAAACAGTGTTTTTGGACTCTAATGATGTGAAGAACAGCCACATTTTCCTTCAGCTGAGCATTTTCTTCTGTTTTGTCTTCAAGTGTACAGAGTTCTCACTTTGTCTCTCTCTATTTTTGCCTCTGGATTTTAGTCCCTCTGGGCTCCGGAGTATTACTCTGGCTTGGTCTTGGATTGTTTTTCTTGTTTCTGTTTGTCCTTTTTGTATTAAAGTCCAAATCGCTCATAAGTGCCTCTATCCTTTGCTTACATCCAGTAAACATCTGAAAATGGGCTTTCTTTACACAGATCCCCCACCCCACTTCCCTTGCAGAAGTAATCAACTACAGTGTACATGCAGCATATTGTATATATTTTCTTTATGCAAACGAATTTCATTGGGGTGTAATTATGGGAACTTTGAAACATTATGTAATTATGTAATTGACATGCTGATCAGATTCTTCTGGTGGACCCTACATCAAGGTTGAAACACTAGGGAGATCTGGCTTTTGCAGTTATGGCCCCAAAACTATGGAGTGACTTGCCACTGAATGTTAGGCTGACCCACACATTTTCTGTTTTTAAATCTCTCTTTAAGTCTTATTTTTATACTTTGGTTTCGGATTCTGTATGTTAGTTACTAATATTCCTGTACCTGTCTTGGTCTTGTTGTTTACACTTGATTTTTTTTGTTTCATATGTCTTATGTTTTGCTTTTATTATATATTGTTGAACATCATTTTAGTCAACACTTGTTTTTAAACTGACATTAATATTTGGCATTACCACCAATATTCATTCTGCTTTGTGATTAGTTAGAGAAATCACATGACATAATTGGAAATGATGTAGAGCAGGGGAGAGAGTGAGAAAGTAGAGAAAAGTGTTTCACTGTAAAGCTGTGAAGCTGGAAAATAAAAGACAGAATTGCCTGAAAATATTCCAGCTTCCATTTTCATTGACGAATGACCCAGCCACCCTATACTGAACCTATTTTTCTCTCTCCAAGTTGATGTGCCCTCGTGTTCTGAACTTCTCTTATTACACAGATTTTCATTCTTCATGAAGCTGGTGAGCTAAGGACTTTTGCTTTTTGCTTTAGTTACTAAAGATTTTTGCATCAGCTATGTTTCACATATTTTACTTTCTGCTTACATTTTTGAAAAATTTCCCCTACCTGCTTTTGGCTCAAAATGTAGTAGTGAGCCAGTGCATCAGCTGCAGAGAGCAGAAACAATTACCACCCAAGAACAGTTGATGGTGCTGTTAGGCAGCAGACAGCCCCAAACTATCTCTGGTAACCTAAAAATTGATCATCTACCTGCTTTTAATATATAATGCTACAGGGTGAAGCACCATTTGCAGTGGTCTGTGGGTGGTGCACCTGTGAAATATTTTTGAATGCAGCCAATCAGATACTTACAGAGACCCTAAAGAGACTGGGGGAAAAAGACTATGGATTATGCATTCCTTCGCAAAGATAATGTGTTGCCTCGCCAATGTTTGTGTTCCCTTGCAAATAGTTTTGTGTTCCCTCACAAAGACAATTGCGTTCCCTCGCAAATAATTTGTGGGCTCTGTATGGTACAGTACTGTGCTTGCTGTTGATTATGTGCTTGCTGTGCATGTCAGGTGAACAGCTCACTGAATTTTACTTTGATCTTGGACTGAAATATAAAGACATAGCATCTCAGAGAATACATGTATATGTTAATAATAATAATAATAATAATAAATGGAATTTTTAAAGCGCTTTTCAGTAACCCAAAGACGCTGTTGCAATCAGATGAACACATAAAGACAATCACATCCATAACACTACATAACATACAATGATACAAAACAGGAACAAGGGTAAAAACAAACAAGCGCTAATCAAGAAACAGAGGAATTAAATGCAGCCGCAAACAGATGTGTTTTGAGTTTGGATTTAAATAGCGATAGAGATGTTGACTGTTGAATTTCTGGAGGAAGGGAGTTCCAGAGGTGGGGGGCATGTCTGGAGAAGGCTCGATCTCCAAGACTACGCAGCTTAGAAGGGGGAATGGTGAGTAAACCAGCTGAGGAAGATCTGAGAATGCGATTAGGTGTGTATGGTTGAAGAAGGTCTGATAAGTAAGAGGGAGCTTGGTTATTGAGAGCTTTGTAGGTGAGAAGGAGGATTTTGAACTGAATACGATATTTAACAGGAAGCCAGTGGAGGTTGTGGAGAACTGGGGTGATGTGGTGGTAGGACCGGGTGTGGGTGAGGAGACGGGCAGCAGAGTTCTGGACCATTTGGAGTTTATGTAGTTGTGAGGAGCTAATGCCAGAAAGAAGAGAGTTACAATAGTCAAGAGGGCTGGAGATGAATGCATGGATGAGGCGTTCAGAGGCAGACTGGGAAAGAGAAGGATGGATTTTAGCAATGTTGAGAAGGTGGAAGAATGAGGTTTTTATTATGGAACTAACATGGGAATGAAACGTGAGTGAAGAGTCAAGGGTGACACCAACATTTCGGACCACAGTGGAGGGGGACAGGATCATCAATTGAGAGTGTGAGGGAGTCAGTTTTATTGAGGGTAGGTTTGGAGCCAATGAGGATTAGGTCAGTTTTATTACTATTAAGCATCATTGAATTTTGTGTCATCCAGTGCCTGATTTTTGAGAGACATAGTTCAAATTTGGAGAGTGGTGGGTTGTTGAAAGAATTGGTCTGGAGGTAAATCTGTGTGTCATCAGCATAACAGTGAAAATCAAGATTGAAATGACGGATAATATGGCCGAGGGGAAGTACATAGACAATAAACAGTAATGGGCCAAGGACAGAGCCTTGTGGGACCCCTTGTGAGATGGATGAAATGGTTGAACTATGTCCAGAAAGTGTGACAAATTGTTTTCGATCTGTTAGGTAAGATATAAACCAATCAAGGGCAGAACCAGTGACACCCAGCTCACGCAGTCTTGAAAGGAGGATGGCATGATTTACTGTGTCAAAGGCAGAACTTAAGTCAAGGAGGACCAGAATACTTAGAGCTCCCATGTCTGCAGCCACCAGCAGATCATTGATAACTTTGACCAAGGCAGTTTCGGTACTATGGTGAGGGCGAAAACCAGACTGAAATGAGTCAAGGAGGTTATTGGATTCTAGATATGTTGTCAGCTGGGTGGCTACGACACGCTCAAGGATTTTAGAAAAAAATGGACGATTTGAAATCGGACGGAAATTTAGATTTGCTGGGTCAAGACCAGGTTTTTTAAGGATAGGTGTAACTGCAGCTAATTTGTAAACTGAGGGGACATAGCCAGAAAACAGTGACTGGTTAATAATAGAGGTTAGATGAGGGCCCAAAGCAGTCATGCAGGCTTTCGTTAGTGAGGTAGGGAGGGGATCAGGAGAGCAGGTGGTACTTTTAGAATGGGTAATGATACCACTGATAAGAGGAGTAACCGGGCTGAAATCAGAAAAACAGGGCGTGGATATAGAACAGACTGAGGGCTGTGGAGACAGTGAGGAAGGAAAGGTGGATTTAGATGAGATAATCGTAAGAGAGTTATTAATATTGGAAATTTTATCTTCAAAGAAGTGTAAGAAGGAGTTACAGAGTTTAGAGGAGGGTGTCGTGTTGCTTCCAGGGGCTTTGAAAAGTTTAGAGATTGTTGTAAAGAGATTACGGGGGTTAGCATTAGGCCTATTAATAAGACCTGAGAGATACCTAGACTTGGCGGTGTGTAAGGAATCTCTGTATTTGTGCATGTGTTGCAGATATGCATCAGCATACACCGTTAAATTGGTTTTTTGTAAACACCTTTCAAGCTGACGTCCGGCTTGCTTCATAGTGCGCAGCTCAGTGGTGAACCAGGGAGCAAAAGTGGTGAAAGAGACCAATTTGGTTTCGCAGGAGCAGATGCATTAAGGGACGCGGAAAGAGCAGAGTTAAGCATTGTGGCATGTACCTCAGGAGAGGATGGAGCAGTGAGAACAGGAAAGCTCATATTGATGGACTGAGCGAAGGAACAAGGATCAACAGATTTAAATTTACGGAAAGAGATAAGTCTTTTAACAGATTGGTGAGCTACATTCATAGGGACAGAGAATAGAAGGAGCTTATGGTCAGAGAGTGGGAACAGGAGAGGATGAAGGTTGTGAACCAGGACAGAAGAAGAACAGACTAGGTCAAGTGTGTGACCTTTGTCATGAGTAGGAAAATCTACATGTTGAGTGAAGGAAAAGCAGTCAAGGAGAGCTAAAAAATCAGTCACAAACTTGTTGTCAGGAGTGTTAACATGTATATTGAAGTCACCAAGTAGCAACAGTCAAGAAGAAGAAGAGTTAGCGAGAGTGAGTAGCTCAGATAGTTCCGAGAAAAAGGATGAATTAGATTTGGGGGGGGTGATAGATAAGGAGTGCAGTAATAGAGCCAGGTGTTTTGACTGCAAGATACTCAAAAGATGATGGTGATGAGAAAACAAGTTCAGTAATTCTGAGATTGTTTTTAAAGATCACTGCCAGACCGCCCCCACGGCCTGAGGAACATGGTTTTTGCACATAATTAAAGTTGGGTGGCGTTGCTTGGTTGAGAGAATAGTAATCACCTGGTTGTTGCCATGTTTCTGTTAGGAAAAGGAGATCAAGTGAATTGTCCAATATTAATTCTTGCAACAGATAAGATTTGTTAGTGAGTGAGCAGACATTAAGGAGGGCAAACGAGGAACTAGGGGGAACAGGGGTAAGAGGGCGTAAATTAGACAGATTAGAAAAACGTTTTGTAGAATGAGAAGGTGAGCGAGACAGTGTCCAGAAAGAGCAAATGTTACTACCATTGGAATAGTGTACAGATTTATTGCAATTTAGCCTTGAGCCACAGTGAAGATAGCGTCGTCGGTTGAGTATACCAGCTCTGCAGGCAGCAACAGCAAAATGTTTGGAAAGACAGTGAGAATACCTATATTTACGTAGTTCATCAGCCATATAACTAACAAACAGTGAGTTGAACAGGGGGTCTGGGTTCATGTGGGGGCAGTCATAGAAGATAGTAGGTGCATTGTCAGTGGGTTGGACCAAAGTAATTGCATAGCCGCAGTGCTAGCAGACACTGTAGGCGGGTACAGATTTGGGGAAGGCCAGTAATGAAGCTAACCGGGACAGTAGCCGGGATCCGAAAAGTTGGAGCAGGACAACAGCGAAGCCAGCCGGAACAGCAGCCGGGATCCGCGAAGTTGAAGCAGGACAGCGGCGAGGTCAACTTATTGGGAAGCGCCAACTGAAACGTTTGTTACCGTGTTGTTAATTGCTATGAAATGAGGATGAGAGAATTTAAAGTGCAAGCGCATGGACAATGGTTACAGTATAGAGATACAAACAATGAACCCAGTGGGAGAGATTGGAGAGTGAACACCTGAATAAATGTGTAGCTATTGGTAGTGTATTGGAATAATATGTGTATGTGTGTAAAAGTCAGTTCTGGCAGACAATGGTATCCTGTTTTTACTGCAGCTTTAAAAAAAAAACAGAATTCCCAGATAAAACGAAATGCATGGTGTAGCGACCAGCTCGCTAGCTCCACAGCTGTGTCTGGTGTCAGCGTTGACTGAGCCCCAAAGACAATTGTATATCATAAAACATTTGCAAAGAAACGCAATGTATTTGTGAGAGAACGCAAAGTATTTGCGAGGGAATGCAAAATCAATAGTCTCATTTATTTTTCCCGTTTACATGATGGACTTTGTCTGACATACGACTCTTCTTACTCCCTCACACACAAAGACCACTGGACTGTATTTATTTTCATTGTTGATGTACTGTTCCATTATATACAGCAAAACAAGCATGTTTCTTATGTGAGACAGGTAATAATGGACTGATGTTCTATTTTTATATTTGAAGGCTTTATTCTGGCAGCATTTTAGTCTAAACCTTTAGGAAAATAATTATTTTTCCTTATTATTTCAAATATTCATTCTGCTTTGTGATTAATTTAAGACTGATTTAAGACATCATATGGTATAGTGAGTGGGAGAAAATGATGTAGCGCAAGGGAGAGAGTTGAGACGAGAGAGTGGTCCCCTGTAAAGCTGAAAGACTGATAATATAAAAACAGCACTGCCAGAAATTTATACATCCCCATCCTGCTTCCTTTCTCAGTAAAGGGTGATTCAACCCTATATTGAATCTCATTAGAGCACTTAATCTTGCATTCATCACCATAAAGCCTCTCCCCACAGCTCTTACTTCTCTGTAGTGTATCAGCAAGGTGTGTGTGCTTCATGTTCCTCAGGAGCTTCAGTGTGATCTTCATCACTCCCTCTCTGAATCCATCCTCATCCTCCTCCTCTTTCTCAGAGCATGCTGGGTAATCTGAATTCAGCAGATTCACACACCTCTCCAGCTCTTTCCTCAGCAGAGAGACAAATCTGCGCTCCAGACCCTGATAAGAATGGACAGAGAGTAAAGAGAGAACATTAACAACACTGTTATAAAAAGTGTGGACCATCACTGTACCACAAACACACTGAGATCAGTGATACACACCTTAAAGATGGACTTCAGATGAGTTTTGTCAGAGATGTCTGATTTCTCCTTCTGGGCTCTATATAGAACATTTGCAAATTAAAAAATATATGGCTTACGTCTGATACTGTTTATACTGGAAAGACCAGTGAAGAGTTTAGGTAGATGGTACAGTGTAGCACTAAATAAAAAAAGAGCACATGAGGCCACATTCCTGGAGAGATGGTAAATGATGACTACTATTAATTGGAAGCAGGAAGAGACAAGGTGAGCAACAGCTGCGTCACAAGCAAAATAAGTCCAGTGGCTTTATTGGGAAAATCTAGAGAAGCAGAGGACCAGATGGCAAGAGTTTTGTTTTTATAGAGTTAACAATTACATTTGAGGATGAAGTAGATTAAGATTTTTAAAGGAAGCAGTTAAAGTAAGCACACTTTGTATCTAAGATGAGAGAATGTAGATGGTAGGAGTGGGTAAGACCAGTGGAAACCTGTTACAAGTCTACTACATGTGTATTTTGGCACTGTGGGCTGTAAACAGTTAAAGAATGCAAATAAAATATATTTTAACATGAGTTTATTTTTGTAAATTATAACATATTGTAAGTCTCTTCTGTAATGTTCTGTTCTCTACAGACATTTCCTCATGAACTGAGCTTGATCTGGTAGAACTGGAACTGAGGAACACTGTCTAATTCATCACCTCATCCTTACCTCAGACCTGCAGAACTGTCTCCCTCTCTGAAGATTACAGGAGGTTCCAAGCTGTAGCTCATCATGGACACACATCTGGGTTCAGCAGATCTGTCTTTCTCTCTGAGTTTCACTGAAGTTTCCATCATGGACACACATCTGGGTTCAGCAGATCTGTCTTTCTCTCTGAGTTTCACTAAAGTTTCCATCATGGACACACATCTGGGTTCAGCAGATCTGTCTTTCTCTCTTAGTTTCACTGAAAGTTCCATCATGGACACACATCTGGGTTCAGCAGAACGGTCTTTCTCTTCAAATTTCAGTGGAGGTTCCATCAACCTGTCACTCTTCATGGACACACTGCTGTGTTCAGCAGAACTGTCTTTCTCTTCAAATTTCAGTGGAGGTTCCATCGACCTGTCGCTCTTCGTGCACACACTGCTGGGTTCAGCAGATCTGTCTATCTCTCTGAGTTTCACTGAAGGTTCCATCTTGGACACACATCTGGGTTCAGCAGAACTGTCTTTCTCTTCAAATTTCAGTGGAGGTTCCATCGACCTGTCGCTCTTCATGGACACAATGCTGGGTTCAGCAGAACGGTCTTTCTCTTCAAATTTCAGTGGAGGTTCCATCAACCTGTCACTCTTCATGGACACACTGCTGTGTTCAGCAGAACTGTCTTTCTCTTCAAATTTCAGTGGAGGTTCCATCGACCTGTCGCTCTTCGTGCACACACTGCTGGGTTCAGCAGATCTGTCTATCTCTCTGAGTTTCACTGAAGGTTCCATCTTGGACACACATCTGGGTTCAGCAGAACTGTCTTTCTCTTCAAATTTCAGTGGAGGTTCCATCGACCTGTCGCTCTTCATGGACACACTGCTGGGTTCAGCAGAACTGTCTTTCTCTTCAAATTTCATTGGAGGTTCCATCGACCTGTTACTCTTCATGGACACACTGCTGGGTTCAGCAGAAATGTCTTTCTGTTCAAATTTCAGTGCAGGTTCCATCAACCTGTTGCTCTTCATGGACACACTGCTGGGTTCAGCAGAAATGTCTTTCTCTGTGAGTTTCACTGAAAGTTCCATCATGGACGCACATCTGGGTTCAGCAGAACTGTCTTTTTCTCTGAGTTTCACTAAAGGTTCCATCATGGGCACATATCTGGGTTCAGCAGAACTGGCTCTCTCTCTGACGTTCTGTGAAGTATCCATCAACCCGTCGCTCTTCATGGACACATAGCTGGGTTCAGGAGAGCTTGATTTCTTTTGCTGAATCAGACTTTAACAGGGAGGCTATCATTATTCATCAGAAAGATTGTCATGATCATTCTGCTTAAATGAGTTGCTCTTTAATATAACTGTGTGGCAGAGGTGCTCTGTGTGTGTGTATGGGAGTGGGGCTGCTGGTGGTGGAGATTCAGGCCAGATGTTTGCATAAGATATGGCTGTTTAAAGGCACAGTATCTACATTGATCAGTGATGATCAGCTTGGACTGATACTGTGTATTAATAACCCAGTTATCTGAGCCTTGATTTACTTTATTAACCTCATTAACTCTTGATCATCAGTGTCCCACAGTTCTCTCACCTCTGGAATGTCGGTCGGCAGTGGGCAAAACAGGAACTCAATATGGAGCCCATGTCTGCTGCTGATAACAGCTGGGGCCCTGCAGACATTCACCTGTAGAGAGACAATGCTGGACACATGTAAGTTCCCTATAAAATGTATCTGGAGTCTATCTGAAGTTTATTTGAATTAGATTCAGGCCATCAGAAATTTGAATGTTTATAAATTTGAAAACATTATAGCATATTCTTCTTATACTTTCGGCTGCTCCCTCCTGTCAGGTGTTGCCAGAGTGGATCAACTATGATCCGCACCATCGATCTGGCACAGTTTTTACGCTGGATGCCTTTCCTGATGCAAGCCTCCCTATTTATCCGGGCTTTGGGACCGGCACTACAACACAATGCATTCCAGAGGTTAGGTACACACACTCACACCTACAGACACTTTTGGGTCTCCAATCCATCTACCATCTGTGTTTTTGGAGCATGGGAGGAAACTGGAGCACCTGGAGGAAACCCACGCAGACACAGGTAGAACACACCACACTCCTCACAGACATTCACCTAGAGGAAACCCACACAGACACACAGAGAACACACCACACTCTTCACAGACAGTCACCCAGAGGAAACCCACGCAGACACAGGGAGAACACACCACACTCCTCACAGACAGTCACCTGGAGGAAACCCATGCAGATACAGAGAGAACACACCACACTCCTCACATACAGTCACCTGGAGGAAACCCACACAGACACAGGGAGAAAACACCACACTCCTCACAGACAGTCACCCAGAGGAAACCCACGCAGACACAGGGAGAACACACCACACTCCTCACATACAGTCACCTGGAGGAAACCCACACAGACACAGGGAGAACACACCACACTCCTCACAGACAGTCACCCAGAGGAAACCCATGCAGACACAGGGAGAAGACACCACACTCCTCACAGACAGTCACCCGGAGGAAACCCACGCAGACACAGGGAGAACACACCACACTCCTCACACACAGTCACTCAGAGGAAACCCACGCAGACACAGAGAGAACACACCACACTCTTCACAGACAGTCATCTGGAGTGGGACTCGAACTCACAACCTCCAGGTCCCTGGAGCTGTGACAGAGAAACTACCTGCTGCACCACCGTGCCACCCTTAAAAACATTATAGCACTATGAAATTTCATTCAGAAATGAAACAGTATTGAATTTCTATCTGAAATTTTGTTTATACATAGCATTCAGATTTTCTTTTCATTGACTTTTCCAGTTTTACTTTCAAACCACAAGAGCAGTCAAACACAGACTATCGCCTGAGGTACACACCAGAGACAGAAAAAAAAAAAAAAAAAAAAACATGTTCTGTAGTAAAAACAGCCAGTAGACAAGACAAAAATCAATGCTAGACTGTATGGATTGTATGGAGAACACATTTTTGCTGAAAGGCTCCAACAGGACTCTGAACTCACTGATATTCTCCTAGAAGGACTCTCCTAGGTCAGTGAATCCTCACCCTGCTGATGTGGGGTGTTGGCACACAGGGAAAACTGCTTTCTTTTCTCTAACTCCCTTCGTCAAGTAAATTCCTGCTTCATTCACTGCTGTGTGGTGTCTGGGGAACAGGCAGAGTGGATTTTCATGTTCCATCTTAAATGCAGCAGAACTTACACATTGTGTAATGCATGATCCTTAAATGATAAACTTATTCACCAGTTCTTTATTCAGATTTCCCATTCCACCTTAAAAGCTCCTGTAAATTAAACGTCTAGTGTTACCGTCAAACTGTGTTGTTTATTTTTCATTCTGGGTGTTTACATAGTGCTATATTTACCCTTACCTGTGTTACAACAGAATGTTCATTGGCACCATTTAAGGTGGAGTGGGAAATTAGAATAAGATGCTGACTATTGCAAAGAGGGAGAGTTTGAGTTCTCTGCCACTTGTCTCTCCACAGCTAACTCAGTCTCATCATTTTCCTGTGCTCTGGACCTGTAGGAGCCTGGTCTTTCAACCCTCCCAGGGCTGGTGAGGAGAGCTTAATCACGCCGGTGAAGAGAGCTCTCTTGCGTCCACACAGTGAGTTCCCTGAGCACAGTGACTACTCTTGTTCCCCTTGGAACTCGACATTCCGTGTTGTTTTGTACCCATTGTGTTGGTGATTGTGGATCTCTGGAAGCACTTTGGGTGATGGATTTAATATTACAATGTTTCATGTCTGTTTTCATGAGTGACTGGCATGAAAACAATAGCTGTTATGAATATTATAAATTTGTTGTGAATGTTATATGCTCTGTTGGCGTGGGTTAGTGTGACTTAGTGAGACATTTTGTGGCATTGGTATGTTTATAAAACTCCACAGAGCTGCGCACAGCCACATTAAACTCCACGTGTTTCAACCTGTTACACTGAATAAATAGGTCATTCTGATTCTTAAAATCAACCACATGTGTTTGTTCTTGGTTCTTTGGTGGTAGATGGTCTAGTTTTTATTTTTAAAAAACATAACATAATCATAAAATGAAGAAAAACACTGATGACGGTGTTATATTTTATGGACAAAACGGTGCTGCTTTTGTCATTTCTGCATTTATTACCTGCCCCATATTTTCTGTAAACACACAATCACAGAATAAACACCACATGTAACAAAGACATTGATATGAAGCTCCAAAGCTTCTCCAGGCCTTCCAAGGGAATGACAAGGGAATGTATTTTGGGCATTTCCTGTTTTTGAAATGTCACAAACATCTCTGTGACAATGACTATATGGCTAATGTCCGTCCGGCTAAACTAGGCTTGACTCATTTTTTTCTCCTCAAGTGTCATCTGTTGCAATCAGACTCTCTCTCTCTGTATATAAAATCACCTCTATCAATTGCGAGGGTAGAAAGGTTCTTGTTGCTCACAAATGTCTGGCCTTTGTTCTTCTTTATCCTTTTGCTTTCAATGTTGTTCTTACCCACTCTTCTCAGAGTGGCCAGTTTTCCTCTGGTAATCTTTGTTCTTTGTCTCAGCCATTTAATAAACTGCTAAGATGTGCATGCACTCCTTTGCATGTGGTGGTTCACCCAGTAAGCATCCCGACCACAAATCAACTCACTCAGGGGTAGGTGCCCTACTGGGTGAACTTACAATATGTTTTTCTAATGTAAGAATATCCCAACAGTTTTGTAATGTTTCTGTCTAAATATAATTAGTAATTTATGGATCAAATTTTATTTTCAGTTTAACTGAGCTACTCTTTTTTTCATGCCCATGTTTGCCAAGAATGCTAAAAATTGATTGGTCTGCTCCATTTCTTCTTTGAGATCAAAAAATTTTTTTTAGTTGTCCATCCATTCAATGATTCAGCCTAAGGTCAGTTTGAGAATAGCTCTGATTGGACACGGATTTAAATCATTTTAATTTCATTTAGGTCTAGAGTTAGAGAAGGTCATACTTTGCTTTTAAAAGGTCTTGGGAGCTTCACCATGTCATACACTAGTGACAAAACCCACTATAACGGATACCATATAAACCACCTAGTAACATTCTAGCAACCACCTGATAAAATAGAAACCACCAGGAACACCTTATCCACACCGCAGCCCCAGGAATATTTAAAGTGTTTTTTTTTTTGTTTCTGTGCAGTCAGGCAGACTGGAGATGGTCACACAACAGCCCATTTTAAGCTGATCCACTCATATCAGGGTATCACACACTACTACTGTAGCACTGAGTAAGATCCAGCGCCCAAATCAAACCAGCTCTGTGGGGTCCTTAGCACTTGATTGCAGATGTTCAGTGGAGCTGATTAAATGGACAATAAGTGTAGGATAAAGAAGGCTCATTTATTTGCTAATTTTTTGTGTTCAATCTTATCTTCCCACAATGACTCTTCCATGTGAGAGTCTTTGTTCACAAAATAATCTTCATGATTTCTGAAAACATGTTGGTTATTTGTCAGTGAGTGGGGTTTTAATATAGAGCCAAAAGAGTCGCTATGACAGACTCTCATCAGCCTCTCGCCTATTTATATATAAACCTGTGATTCAGCGGTTTAGACTCAGAATTATCTGCTGCTATTACAAGCCCATAATCATTTACTGTCTATTTATTATGGAGTTTTATTTATAATAATAATTAAAAAAACAACAATAACAACTACAATAACAATAATAATAATAATGAATTTACAGCACTTTTTAAAACAGAATTTAAAAAGCACTTTACAAATTAATGTATTACAGTGAGATAAAACAAAATAGACTCAAATAATTTAGATGAGAATATCTGAATAAAATACAGAGTAAAGTAGAATGTGATACAGCAAGCAATGTTACTTTAATTAGATGAGATGTGTGTATATGTATATTCATTCATTATCTGTAACCACTTATCCAATTCAGGGTTGCGGTGGGTCCAGAGCCTACCTGGAATCATTGGGCGCAAGGCAGGGAATACACCCTGGAGGGGGCGCCAGTCCTTCACAGGGCAACACAGACACACACATTCACTCACACACTCACACCTAATGGACACTTTGGAGTCACCAATCCAACTACCAACGTGTGTTTTTGGAACGTGGAGTGGGGAGAGGCAAGGTGTTTGAAAAATATCACTAAATTGCCCCCTAGGTTTGGAAAAATGAAATAAAATGCCCTATTAGCTGCCAAAATAAATGCCCCTCATTGGGTACTCTTTCTTGCAGTAAATTTTAATGTGCCTCTAGAGCAAGAAAATTCGATAATGGGTCTCAATAATTGTCTTTATATAGTTGCCTTTCAATAGACAAGGCTGCATTATTACTTGTCTTCTGTTGTGCCCCTAATTGACAGTGCCTTTTCCAGTAGAGACAATGCCATGCACAGGGTGTATCTACATTAGAGAGAATATGGGTATGTTTCCGAATGGAAGCCTCATCAGTGGTGAGGATGTTAGATAGTGCCCCATAGATTCACCCACTATGAGTTAAATTCCACATCCTCTTTGTAATGAAAATATTTGTGAAGTGAATTTTTTGGCATTTTTTTGTTTTAATGCACTTGTCTCCCCCTGCAGGTGCTGTCATGTTTTAGTGACTTTATTTGCCTGTTATATAATTATATAACATTATTATTAAACATTTCATATTCTTTCACAAAACACAATAGTTTGGGTTTTTTTCCTAAAAGAAGAAAAAACACTCCTGGGCTGACTCCTCCTCCTCCTCCTTTGTGTTTTGTTTGTTTCTCTTCCTGACTTTGTGCACCATCACAGAATGCTTAGACATTAAACTCTGTAGTAACCATCACAATGTCCTTATTTAAAACAGTTTTGACTTTTGATTCCAGCTCAGATCCTCTGAGAGCAGGCATTTTATGAGAACTGTAATGACTCCTATTTAAAGTCCTATTTTAGTAGTGTAGGACATAGACAGAGACAGGGAACTGGGAATATAAACCATACAGAAACACAGAGCAGTGGGGGATAATTAACACAGGTGTGTGCTTAACAGCACAAGAAGGAGAGTACGTGAACAAAAACATGGATACAAGAGAACCAGGTTATACAACACGAGAACTGAACGCAGGAAGGGAGGGACATCCTGTGCTTTGCCCCACCTCCTTGTAGCCTGTGCACACTCTCAAATACGTTCTGGAGAGCACAGAAACAACAGATAACAGACAGTTTACAGATTACAGTTCTGAGAGCGGCTTGTATTTAACTGTTAGGGAAACAGAGGAGGATCTGAGAGTTAGTGAATGTTAATATCAGCTGTGTTCAGGTTGTGAGAAAGCACTAAAAACATGAAGTTAACATTAGTATGTGGGCGTGTCCCAAACTGCACACTGCTGCACTGAATAGTGTGAATATATACACCACCCTCAGCAGTGTCTCTGTAGTGTAGTGTGTACAGTTCCATAGTGTGTGGTTTGGGACACAGTTTCACTGTATAACTCTGTCAAGCTCTAATTATGTCAGTGTTAACAAATTGTTTTGTAATTTGATTTCAGCATAGTGCCACAAAAAAGTAAATCATCAAAAGACACAACTTTACTGAAGTTCTTTTTAAAAAAGTAGCATTAGTGTAAGTATACAACAGGTTTTACACACCACACAAGGACAAGATCACACCATAATCAGTCATTAACCCTAGCCTAGTTTTACATTATTTTAAATATCATGTATTGTTATTATTAGGAGAATGCTTGTGGAGACAGGGGGGAGTGGCAGGATAAAGCAGTGAAAGAGAAAGGGAATGAGGTGAGGTCCAAAATAGTTTAGTGATGAAAAAGTGTCCAGGAATTCTTTGTCTGATAGGAATCAACGTATAGCTCATAATTTGGGCATGGGGTGGGCTTTGACTCAGCAAATATGCCCCTCCTACCAAATATCAAACTCACTCCTGTGCCCCTGAGGATATCATAAGCTCAGTTTGGTTGTGTGAAACCATTGTAAACTCTACTGCAATGAGCGCTGGAAAACAACTGTCATGGCATTATCAGTAATGTGATACTAATGGGGTACATTCTCTGTTATTTGGTTTAATATAAATAACTAAAAACAGAAACCATTGCCAATATATTGTCACTTTCACGACAATATGTAACAGCTCTCCTTGCTATTCATATGAGCTATTCTGCTGCTAAACCAGTTATTTTTAGGAAAAATTAATTTAGCATTTAGAACTATACACATTTTTATTTATTAGGGCATCTGGTCACCTTACTGTACACTCTCAGAAAAAAAAGGTACAGTAGAGGTACGTTATTGGTTACTAAAGGTACAAACTGTGTAAAGTTCCCTTTAAAAGGACAACAGTGTTTAAAAGTCCAGTTTTTCTTCCTTAAAGGTACAGTACATTCTCTTCTCCAGAAAGATACATGTTTGTAATCATTCATTATAGAAATGTGTCATATAAAAAACATAATAAAAGTCCTGGAGATGAAACAGGGCGAATGAAATCAACACAATTTAAAATATACAATTATGTTCCCTAATTAAAGGTACAAATATGTGCCCTTGAGGGTACCACCACAGTGAAAAACTTTCTGACAGTGTGGTCAAAAGAGCCACATCATTTTCAGATCTCTCCCAACTGAACCTGACAGTTTTTTTCTTGACAATCCAATGTCCATGGCTGACTGACAGTCCACACATGACACGTTAGGAGTTGGGTGGGCATCATTTATCTCATGTCTTTTTTTCTTTCATTCTAATTCTATAACATTATTTAGCTAATGCAGAGACAGACAGCAGTACTGTAGCTCCTTGGCTCTGTCCTCTGTCATTAATTGTCTGTTGATTGACTTACAGCAAAGTGCAGCATTAGTCTCCTAGAAAAGTAGTCAGATATCTACAGTGGATTGCTGTTTTATTTGTTAAAATATTTTGTTTAAACCATATGTACATTTTATCAATCAATTTAAAAATTTTAAAACATTTTTAGCTTATAAGGGATCTGAAATTCCGATCTGGGCTCTGATGAGAAAGGAGTGAACAGGCTAAATTTCTGAAGATTAAAGTCCTAAAAGTAAAACTTCTTATTAGAGAAATTTAACCACATACCTCTCACACTACATAGGAAAATAATATTCTTTATATTTATTACAAATATTCTGATTTATGATTAGTTACAGATATCACAATGTATGCAATAAATAGTGAGGTAGTCTACATTAATATGGCACAAATCCATATTTTTAAAGAAAAAATAAATATAAACATCATGCTGGCTCTTATAAAGAATAAATGTAACTTATAAATGCATTTAACAGACCGAGAGAGAGAGAGAAAATGAAAAGACAGTACTGCCAAAGAATTATCCACCTCCATCCTGCTTCCTTTTTAAATGAATGCTCTAACCACCCCGTATCAGCATGCACATTGGTCTGTAGTGCATCAGCGAGGAGTGTGTGCTTCATGTTCCTCAGGAGCTTCAGTGTGATCTACATCACTCCCTCTCTGAATCCATCCTCATCCTCCTCCTCTCTCTCAGAGCATGCTGGGTAATCTGAACTCTTCAGCAGAGAAGGCAATTCTGCATCTGATCAGGACAGACAGAGAGTGACGAGAGAACATTAATAACACTGTAATGAAAGTGTGGACCATCCCTGTGACCCCGTTATTGTCGTTTAACTGCAGCAGGATTCATTACACTGCAGAGTAGAATAAAAAAACCTTTAACACCTGGACAACATCATAAACCATGTCTTTATCACTGCACCAGACAAACACTGAGATCAGATACACACCTTAAATATGAACTCCAGGTGAGTTTTACTGGAGATGCCTGATTTCTCCGTCCGGAATCTACACACAACATTTACATATTAATGAATATCTATATAAACATATCTATACCAACATTTAATCATTCTGATTATCTTCCAGTTCTACAAGTTCAGAAACATTTCTCATATTTAATTACAGTTTTCAGCTCCAGGTTAAATTTCCTCATTACTGTTCTATCCTCTACAGACACTTCCTCATGAACTGAGACTGATCAGGAGAAACTGGAACTGACAAACACTTTCAAATCCATCACACCATCCTCACCTCAGACCTGCAGAACGGTCTTTCACTCTGAAGTGCAGCGGAGGACCCATCCTCTAATCTCTTTTCATGGACCCATTTCTGAGTTCAGGTGATCTGTATCTGTTTCCGTAGGGCCGTGGAAGATCCATTGACCACTCGTTCTTCATGGACCCATGGCTGGGTTCAGGAGAACTGTTACACTCCCTGAAGTTTGGTGGGAAGTCCAACGACCTGGTTGTATCTGTAGACCCATGTTTGGATACAGGAGAATGGAAATACTTCCAGAAGTTTGGTAGGAAGCCTGACGACATGTCACTCTCTGTGGACCCATTTCTGAGTCTCCCCTTCTGAGATACAGTGGATCCATCAACCAGTCACTTGACATGGACACACACCTGGGTTCAGCAGTATTTGAACTCTCATAATTAATAAGAAACACTGTAATGATATTTTTGTTTTAAAGCATCGCTCTGTTAATATAAGATATTTTGTGGGGGTGGAGGGTCCGGCCATGTGTGTGCAGAAGATACGACTGTTTAAAGACACAATGTCTGTACTGATCACTGATTATAAGCTGAAGTTCTGTTAACTCTGGGGGTTGGGGGGATGGAGGGTCAGGCTGGGTGTGTATAAAATTTGACTGTTTAAAGACACAGACATCCTGTCCCAATTCCTGACCTAAGCCCTAAAGCGTTCTTGGAAGTGTGCCCTTTGATTATGTTGTTAAAGAGTGAGTAAAAAGGGTGTGTGGGTTCAAGTGTTCAAGGAGCATTAAAAACAGAATGGGACACTTCAGGTGTTTAAATCACTATGATTTAAACCAAACTGCGCTCAACATTACAGTGTTTTATTAAACACGTAAACATAAATATGTCTAAAGTTCATGAGATAATTTAGTATACATGCTTATGAATATTTGGAGGCTTTGACACACTTTAAAGTCTAAGGCTTTAACTTTCTGCTCTTTCACAAAACTAAATCATCTCGTCTCTCTCTGTAATCTTCACTGGACACAGCTGTTAATGCCTCTCTGAGTTCACCACAGCTGTAAAATTTAACACCAAATGTCCAGATTTTTAGAGCTACGACACCAGAAAGAGTTACTCAGTGTTTATTAAACCGGTCTGTGACACACATTACACAGAGCACCATGGGCGTGAGGGCTCAAGTGTGAGTTCTGTGTACTGACACTGTGTATTCAAATCTCTGAGTACTGATCTACTTCTGTAACTTCATTAACTCTTCATCTGTGTCCCACTCTTCTCTCACCTCTGGTGTGTCTCTGTGCACACATCTCCAGAGGAACTCGACCTGGAGCTCAGATCTGTTACAGATTACAGCTGGAGAGCTGCAGATCCTCACCTGCAGAGAAACAATGATTTATCAAGTTAGACACATGCCACCATGAAGTTAATTTGAATGTTATTCATTTGACACTATTATAGCATCTGAAATTAAATTCAGTACTGACACAGCACTGAACTACAATCTTAAATTTAGATTCTACGTAGCATTCAGTTTATATTTTTCTTTACTTTACCAGTTTTAGTTTCAAACCACAAGAGAATTCAAACACATTGGATGATTTGAAGGAACAGATGGTGGAGGTTTTACACATCCTTCTTCATCACGGCATTCTAAAATAATTACTAATTATACATTTACAATTATATATTTACAATTACAGTTAGAAAACAAATAAATAGGCCTTAAATAAATGTTTTAAACAAAATTATACATTATTCATTCATTGTCTGTAACCCTTATCCAGTTCAGGGCAGTGGTGGGTCTGGAGTCTACCCAGAATCACTGGGCGCAATGCAAGAGCACACCCTTAAGTGGGCGGCAGTCCTTCACAGGGTGACACACACTCACACATTCACTCACACACTCACACCTACAGACACTTTTGAGTCTCCAATCCACCTACCAACATGTGTTTTTGGAGCGTGAGAGGAAACCGGAGCACCCGGAGGAAACCCACGCAGACACAGGGAGAACACACCACACTCCTCACAGACAGTCACCCGGAGAAAACCTACGCAGACACAGGAAGAACACACCAAACTCCTCACAGACAGTCACCTGGGGGAAACCCACGCAGACACAGGGAGAACACACCACACTCCTCACAGACAGTCACCTGGAGCGGGACTTGAACCCACAACCTCCAGGACCCTGGAACTGTGACAGAGACACTACCTGCTGCTCCACCGTGCCACCCTACAATTAGATATTAATCTAAATATCTAAATAGGTCAATTTAAAATGTTAACATAGCACAAAAAGTGAGGAAAATTGTGTTTGTAGACTATTTCTTTGCTGAAAAAATGCTTCTTTGAAAAAAATCTTATATTGTTAGAAACCTGTTAATTTCTCTTTTAAGGCTTATTCTGTGTGATGGTGTGGAAATTGGACCATAAATAATTAAAAATTAAATAATTACTGAATCAATGTGGCTTCTCTGCTTTTAAATATAAATTGCTTGTTTGCTTAACATCCCACTTTGACCCCCTCATTACTCATGAAGAGGGAAGAAACTGTTGCTGCAAAACTGTAATGGCCACACTCAACAAAACATCAATATTATGTCTTTTTTTCGTGTGATGCGTTGTCCATTTCTGTTTCTCAATATGGTAAACCTGCATCAACAATCTGTTGAGTGCATCTGCACAGGTTTTCTGTTTAACATTACATGAAAACATGAAATCTCAGGATTAGTAAAACCACAGCACCAGAGAGCAAGTGGCTTGATCAATATTTTAGCGAGGCAATTGACCTCCATGACATACAAAATAAAACATTTTGTTTTATCAAATCAAACATTTATAGCTGTAGAAATGTAATTATTTCTACATAAATGTCCTGATCCTTTATCAAGTATAAAACAGCGGGTTTTCTTGCCAGCTTGTCAGTTTTATCTTATAAATGAATGGTTTGAATATCAATTCAGTACATTTCAGGGTAGGTTTAAGTTTTGTAGTTTGTCTTGACAACAGGCTTTCCATGATCATACACTGTCCTGAACTGCCTGGTGTTTATATTTGTTTAAACAGGGCTTTTAACTACAGCACATATTTAAAAAAAGACACTATGGAAATGTCTGTGATCGTGACCGGAACTTAGTATATTATAATTTAATGGTAGTGTTTTTTGAATTACTAAATACAAGCACTTTTATAATTTATTAACCAGATGTAATGTATACTTGATAAAGAAACAGATTATGGCTCGGAAACAGTCATTTATTTAGAAATACTTATCTTTATCTGTTTGATAAAACAGTGCTGTATGTAACGGAGTTCCAGTCACAGACTTGTATAAAATATTAAGTGAACCATACACTCTCTGGTGTTGTGGCTTTACTAATCCAGAGCTTTTCTTGAGAAAACTTAGAAGCTGTGTGGATGAACTGGTCAGAATGTCAGATTTGTCACATTAAATGCTGCATTCAATCCCTCTTTGGAAGTTTACTTTTCTTGTGAAGCCTTGATGGTTCACGTCTGGCTTAGATTTGTAATTTTGAAATCTGAATTTGAAACATGAATTTTTTAGGTTTTATATAGAGACCTGCCTTTTTCTGGGACTGGAATTAAGTTACCAGTTTCAACTGTTAGTTTCATATATCCATCTTTGTTTAAAATGAGAATGTAAAGAAATCATCTGTGTGGGATTAATGTAAAGCAATTTTGAATAATAATTCACTGTCTCAGTCTAGACGCTATGTTGTTTTAACAACCACAAATCAATAAGTTGTTACCACAATATAATTGTATAATGTTTTTTTTAAAGAAAATTCTTCTCTAAAATAAACTAAAAATTGGGAATATTAAAAAAAATTCACCACTGTAAACATTTTAAATATCTCAGTGTATAATGTTTTGATGGTGTTATCTAAAACATTTAACATTTTAAAGCATGTTATCCTATTCAGAAATAACATCCCTGAGAGCAAGGAGACGGCAGACCACTGCTGACCCACTGAGGGCAAAGTTGGAGGTCCACTAGTGTTTTACGCAGCGTTTACAGAATTTTAGACAAATTGCCACATTTTAGTACTTTTCCATTCACAGTCCAATTTACATTTTTTTCCTTCATTAGGTTCTTTTTGTTATTCTTTATAAATAAGATTAGTAAATAATTTTAATCAGCACAGTGTCAACATTTTTATCATTTAATCATTTTATATCGGTCTTATACCCATTATTATATCTCTCAGAGTTGTTGATAATATTTGTATTAGTTTGTTTTCCAGAATAAAATCTCTGTGAATGTAAAATCTGTTTGAGGAGTTTATAAATGAGTTATCCTGTACAGGACAGTAATCTGAGTGGTCCGATGGTGGACCAGCAGTGGTCTACAGTCAGTGGTGTGCCAGCCTTTTTATGACAATGGACTGATATATGCTCACTGTCTGGGATACTGGGAACATTCAAAAATCTTCCAGATGAAAATATTTTAATAATGCAAGGGCATAATGTTCTGACAATATTCTCACCAAATATTTTTAGAATATTTGCTTTAAGAATAACATTCTGGGGAAAAAAAAACTAGCCGAAAACATTTTAACGTTTTTAACAATGTTTGGGCATAATGTTCTAAAAATGTTATCACTATATATTTTTATGTTTTTAAAGAATATTATCCTACACATATTCTGGAAACAAAAAAAACCAAAACATTCCACACTTTGTGAACACTTTGTGTAGCTAATGTTTCCAGAATCTTTTTAAGAACAAAATAATTCTAGCTGGAGAATCTGCAGTCAGGCTGCAGCTGCAGAATTATTGGGATTGCCCTATTTAATGGTTATAACATGTTATTTTATACCAGTCAGGCTTGTTTTTGCATATTCTCAGTATATCACGTGTAGTTAATATTTGTTTATTTTTGTATATTTTTCCCCCAGAAGAATTACCACTCACTCAATCTCTACCGTAAACCGCTGTGTGCACGCACACAGAAATCTTACTGTTTCTCTTTATTCTTCACTTGTGCACCACCACAGCTGTAATAACCAACATAACCTTCTCATTAAAAACGATTATGACTTTAGTTTCCAGCTCAAATCCTCTGAGAGAAAGTATTTTATAGTGAACAGTAGCTCTGAGTCACCAATCCACCATGTGTTTTTGGACTGTGGGAGGAAACCGGAGCATCCAGAGGAAACCCACGCGGACACGGGGAGAACACACCAACTCCTCACAGACAGTCACCCGGAGCAGGAATCGAACCCGCAACCTCCAGGCCCCTGGAGCTGTGTGACTGCGACACTACCTGCTGCACCACCGTGTCGCCCTGAAGTGCAGACAATTTTATTGAAATAGAAAAAAGACACAAAAAAATATACAAGAATGTATACAATAGAGAAAGTATAAAAATAAAAATAAAAAACTAAGGCATGGAGAAACCAAAATATAAATGAGGAGAGGCTCTAGTCCCTTACACAATGGCCTGCACTTCACTCCTAGTCCACTAGAGGACACTGTCCTGAGGGAGAAAAATGGTGATGAGAGCTTAATTAATTAATGAAAGATGCTTCTCCAAAATCATGTTTTATATTTTATAATTTTTACTTTTAACAAAATAATAATAATAATTTTAAAAAAATCACACAAATATCTGAAGTAAAGTAAATATATTTGTAAGGGTTGGATGGCATTCAGCCAGAGCCACTCCATCACAGCATCACTCCAGAGAACATCTAAGTACTGGATAAGTTTATAACCCTCTGAATTAAGAGAATAAAGTGAATTTGCTTGTGATTTTTGTCAGGTTCGCCCACCTATACTTAACCCAAGGTTTTATGTGAAACTCATTTTTACTGAAAGACTCAGTAACTGAAAGACTGAAATACCCAATCACGTCACTGGCCTGTTGCCAATAAATCTAGTTTGTTTATTGGTAGCATTTCACAACTTCACTAGTCTTTTGTTGCTGAATACCAACTTTTTTTAGAATGAGTTTCTTCCGTCAAATTTGAAATGGGCAAAAAAATCAATAATTCAACATTTTAAATGTTGTGTTTGTACTGCTTTCAATTAAATATTAATATATTATTACATAATTTGAACATGATTGCATTATCTTACTATTTACATAGTGCAAATGTCCCAACTTTTCAGGAAATGGGGTTTGTACATAAATTCTATCAACATTTTCACTGTTGAGAGTGTCCAGGAACAATATGATCATTGGTTTTTAACACATTTTTGCCAAGAAATAGAAGACAAGAAGAGACATGATGCTGACAGCACATTCCCCTCTCTCAACGCAGTGCCATGTTCTCAGACTGGACCAATAAACACACAAACACACACACTACGATCTTACAGAGTCATATAGCACATGTGTGTGTTGGTATCAAGACTTAAATTTCTCCTCGTCACTGTCTGTGTGACAGAACAGATCAGCTAAATATAGTTTAGAATCTGTAAAACAGGGAATATGAGAAAATATTCAGACATTGACTTACATTCATCACATAATATAAAGAAACTGTTAGACAACTCACTCTAGTTTCTGCAGTTTACAGAGTGGATCCTCCAGTAGATCAGAGAGCAGTTTGTTTCCCAACTCTCCTGGATCACTGTCCATCAGGATCAGTTCCCTCAGGTGAGCCGGGTTTGATTTTAGAGCTGAAGCCAAAGCAGCACAGCCTTCAGCTCTAATTTTGCAGTCAGAAAGACTGCAGCAAAAAAAGAAAAATACCTCAAACTTACACACACAATTCATAACTACAATAAACACATAACACATAAAAAGTATACACCCAAAAGACACATAAATAAATATACACACTAACACAATATGCATGAACAAAGACGAATATACAGTGATAAAGTGATGATCTTACTCCAGTTTCTCCAGTTTACAGTGTGGATTCTTTAGTCCAGCACAGAGCAGCTTCACTCCTGAATCCTTCAGTTTATTAACGCTCACATCCAGTTTTCTCAGACTAGAGGAGTTAGAGCTGAGAGCTGAAGCCAGAGCTGCACAGCTTTTCTCTGTGAGATTACAGTTATATAACCTAGGACAGAAATCATATGTCAATATACTGATATCATAGAAAAAAAATAATATAAACTGTCAACAAAATTAAATTTACAATGTGGATCTAGAAACTAGGAATGTTTAATAAAGTGGACAGTATAAAGAGTATAAAAGCTGGCAGCACTGCTGTCTAATCCAGTCATAACAGTGCAGATGATTCATGAAAATACTAATATGCCCCCAGTGATAAATGATGATCTTACTCCAGTGTCTCCAGTTTAAAGAGTGAATTCTCCAGTCCAACACAGAGTAGCTTCACTCCTGAATCTTTCAGCTTTTTATTGCCACTCAGATCCATTTCTCTCAGACTAGAGGAGTTAGAGCTGAGAGCTGAGGCCAGAGCTGCACAGCTTTTCTCGGTGAGATTACACTCATACAACCTGGAATATAAATGGTGATGTATTAGAACACTGACAACACACACACATTGTAGTGCTGACAATTCATATCAGTTTCATTTACAAATATCTGGGTTTATGTTCCACCCATGTGGGTGTAAATATAAACTTATAATTAATAATAATAAATAATGGAGATATATGGTAATGATATGATCATTAGTTCCCATAAACTAAATGTCCCTTTGCTAGTTGTTATGATCAGGAGAAGTGTGATACACAAACAGTTACAGACAACCATCACAGTAAACCACTAATATTCACATAGTAAGAAAGTGATGATCTTACCCCAGTGTCTCCAGTTTACAATGAGGACTCTTCAGTCCAGCACAGAGCAGCTTCACTCCTGAATCCTGCAGCTTTGGATTACAACCCAGATTCAGTTCTCTGAGACATGAGGAATTAGAGCTGAGAGCTGTGGCCAGAGCTGCACAGCTTTTCTTTGAGAGATTACATTCTTGCAGCCTGGAACAGAAATTATGACATACAGAAAAACATGAACTTACAACTGTTCACAAAATAATACTTCTACAAGTTGGACCAACAAAGTCCATAGGCTTTAAAAACTCAGCATTGCTGTGTCTGATTATTTTTCCTGAAATTTCTATTTGATTGACATAATTTCATTCATTTATTCGACAAAATATCCACAGGAATCTGCTGTAAACAGGCTGACATTTAGCACATTCATCTGTTCATCTGTTACTGCTTTAATCTGATCAGGGCCGTGGTGTGTCTAGAGACCGTCTGGAATAACTACAGGTACAAATTTCTGAACTGGCTGAAACTGTGTTCACTCGCCAGTAAAACACACACACACACACACACACACACACACACATACATATATATATATATATATATATATATATATATATATATATATATATATAAACGTTTGATCATTTAAATGAGGAACTGGTGGGTAGTAGCTAACTTAACGTCTCTAGAATGAATCAGTGATAAAGTGATGATCTAACCTCAGTGTCTCCAGTTTACAGAGTGGATTCTCCAGTGCAGCACAGAGCTTCTCCACTCCTGAATCCTGCAGCTCTTCATTCTCGTGCAGATCCAGTTCTCTTAGACTAGAGGAGTTAGAGGTGAGTGCTGAGGCCAGAGCTGCACAGCTTTTCTCTGTGAGGTTACAGCGCCACAACCTGGAATATAAATCTACAGCATCAAACACCAATAGTGACCACCGGAGCATAGTGTTTGATCTAATGACTGACCTTTTTTTAAAATAGCTTATGATTTCCTTTAGCAGATTGTTTGATCTCCTTATTGGCTGATTTTTAAAATAGTTGATGAAGAACCAGATCATCGATTTTGGTTACTTTATTAACTCGTTTTAAAATAACTGATTAAAAACCACTTGATTTGTTATGTTTGATTTTGTTAATGACGGAGGATATTTTTGACCTCATTGTTGACTTATTTTAAAACAGCTGATGAACCTGAGTGTCATGTTCAACCTCATTGTTGACTTATTGTAAAATAGCTGATAAATATATCAGAGCACTGAGTTGGATCTCCTGATTGGCCGATTTTAATGTAGATGATAAAAACCTGAAAGTTGTGTTTTATCTTGTTAATGGCTGATTTTAAAATGGCTTATACAGAACTGGAGCATTATATTTATTGACTGATTTTACAATACCTGATTAAAAAACTGGAGTGTCGTGCTTGATCTTACTCATCGATTGTACAACTGATTAAAAAACAGAGCAATGTTTGGACCTCATAATTGACATATGTTACAATAGCTGTTGAACAATATTGTGTTCAATCGCACTGACTGATTTTAAAATAGGTGACAAAAACCCAAGCATCATGATTGATTATTGACATATTTTAAAATAGTTAATAAAGAACAAAAGCATTGTGTTTGATCTATATATTGACTGACTTTAACATAGCCTATAAAGGACTGGAGCATAATGTCTGATTCCTTATTGTCTGAGTTTACAATACTCAATGTAGAACCAGACAATGCTGTTTGATCCCATTATTGACAGATTTAAAATTAGCTGTTAAAAAGCTGGAGCATCATGTTTGATCTTTTTATTGGCTGATTATATAATCCCTGCCAAAGAACTGGAGAAAGGTGTGCAGCCTTATTAGTGACTGATTTAAATAAAATGCTGTAAATCATAGGAGCATTGTTGTAATGCCAGTGAGGCAATGATGGTACGAGGAGATGGAAACATGTGCACAGTTAAGTAAAAAGTGAACACAAAATTAAATCACAACACTAAAGAACCAAACCCAAAATTGAACTAAACAGAACAGAAACCAGTGTTACACACACAAACACACCTAGAACAAAATGACTGACAAGGACAGAGAACAAGACACAGGGCTTTAAACACAAAGGAAAGAAAACATCTGTGAGCTCTCTCACATGGCCAGCAAAAGCTCACAAATGTAGGGTGTGACTAGAGATAACACAAGTTAAAGGTTGCAATCAAAAGCACTTAGAGATTATTAACGAAAAATGTCAGGGACAGAGCACAGGGAGCTGTGTTTAATCATCACTGAGTGATTTTAAAATAGCTGACAAAGAACTGGAGAGTCATATTCAGAGGAGGTTACAGCAGCTAAACATTGTACTCAAGTAAGAGTATTGTTACTTTAGAATAATCTGACTCAAGTAAACGTAAAGTTAATTTAAATTATTAAACCTTTAATGTCCACACAGTGTTTAAGATGATCTTACCCCAGTGTCTCCAGTTTACAGTGTGGATTCTCCAGTCCAGCACAGAGCAGCTCCACTCCTGAATGCAGCAGCTGTTTATTCTCACCCAGGTCCAGTTCTCTCAGACTAGAGGAGGTAGAGCTGAGAGCTGAGGCCAGAGCTGCACAGCCTTTCTCTGTGACATTACAGCCATACAATCTGAAAGAGCAATGAGAATGACATCACAGAGATAAAGAGAGAAAGAGAGAGAGAGAGAGAGGGAAAAGTATAGAGATCAAAGCTATTTCCAGTGTATTTATCCAGTGGGATTGCATTAGAAAAATAATGTGTTGTCAGCTGTCATGATGCTCCATTCATGAAAATGTTTAAAGAGAAAAAAGGAATGAGTTTACTGTCAAGCGGTGATATAAAAAAGTTGTGTGTCAATATCTGGTCAAAATAGACATTCTGACTAATAATTCAATGCATTTTTAAGATCCACTTGATTTGACTATGAGGTACTGGAGCTCTGTGTAAACACGACTTTCTAACAGATGCAGTGTGATTTACAAATACAAAACACAACTTTCTCACAGATGCAGTGTGATTTACGTGACTTTTGGCACAATTTTACCATGCACAAATTTGTCTGAGCAGATCTGCAAACAAATCAGAACTGATGTACAGACTTGAACCCCAACCTCAACAGTAGATGGTGCTGTGTGTTCACTTTACAATATGGACCTGTAACTGATAAACTATTAAGAGCTGTTTAATTTTGAACACCTGTGGATTATGATCTGTGCATTATGATGAGTGCTGTGACTCCACTGAGTGACACACACAGGGCAGGGCTCTAAACGCCGCTGTCCTGTGGCCAGTAAAAACAGCCCAAAGGACATGATAAAAGCTCTTTTGGGACACTTTCAGGATGACAGTGTTGTGTGAGTTAAAACCAGAAGGGAACAATTACGGGTTGAAATTCTCATAACGACGAACATGGATTCTGTTTATGGATAAAGCCCCACCCTCCAGCAATAAGAGCCAATCAGATCACTGCTTATGTAAAGCAGTGAGTCAGCTGCAACTACAAAATTCATTAGGGACTTTATGTACATATGCATTTTTTTTAAATCATTGTTGTATTTGTAAATTTTACTTTTCATATGCAGGTTATACATTATGTTCTGGACCTTGAATTTGTATTTTTCTCTAACTGGACCTTAATGAATTTTAATTAATTACCCCTGCTTTACAAGATGAGACTGAGCAGTGTTGTGCTGAATTCTGACTCTCTCCACTGTGTCACACAAAAAAGAACACATTTATGATTCTTGTGGTTTCTGTTAAAAAAGTACATTTTTCATATCAAATACCAGAAAAGCCCCAGCTAGCATGGAATTCATTCTGATATAATATTTTTCAACCAGGGGTTTGAGGGTTAAATCTGAAGACATATGACCAATTAAAGCTTTACTGTCCCTAACAAATATTTTCTTTCTTTAGCCAGCTATAATTAAATACACCTTTAGTGGCTGTGCCAGAATCAATGTTGAGTTGTTTGTCTTGTTTAAAAACACTGTAATAATACAGACTTAGTGAAGTCTTTAGTTTGATAGCAGTACATACAATACATGTAAAGTACAGCCAGAGATTTCCCATGTCAAAGGTGTTTTCACTACTCTAAATGTTCTGCATGGTTTAGGCATGGGACGGCACCTGTGCAGTGCATGCGGGAGGCATGACATAAATTCACTCCAAGTCCTCTGGAAATTAACTGGCTCTATTCACACATGGGCTCACTCTGACATCACCCAGACATTTTACTCTGGGGCTGGCAGGATACACAGTGAAAAAATTATGATAGGTATGAAAGGTATGATCTTACCTCAGTTTCTTTAATTTACAGTGTGGATTCTCCAGCCCACCACAGAGCAGCTGCACTCCTGTATCCTGCAGATTATTGAGACTCAGATCCAGTTCTTTCAGTTTTGTGAATTTAGAGCTGAGAGCTGAGGCCAGAGCTGGACAGATTTTCTCTGAGAGTTTACAACTGTACAAACTGGAATACAATCAATGATACACAGATTTCACACAAACACTTCACAAAAATGTACTTACATTACCTGTGGGTACTGCAGCATGTGAGTGTATTGTTTCTGTGCTAAAGTTTATCAAGATTGTCTTGAGGTATAAAATGCATGATGAGTGATTGAGCAATTTGGTGGTGTTAAAGGTAGAGGAGGAAGGGCTAGGGCCAATGATCTAGATGAATTTGTGAATGCATTTGCCAAAAGGCACAGCAACAAGTGAATCTGTATTGAACACAAATCTGTATTGAAATAAAATAGCAACTTGAATAAGTACTCCTTCACATTTAAAGCTGTATATTTGTCTTTTTTTAAATAGGGTAACTAGCCTCTTTGAATTACAGTGACTCACCTAACCCCTGCATTGACAGATAGATAGCACAATAAAACAGGTTTGTTGTTGAACAGTAAAATGTAAATTTCACCATATTATTCTATGCACATCAGATAATGAGTAACATTAACTGTAAAATAAGAAACCAATGTGTATCAGTGACATAGTTTTAAACTAGTCTGTATACTACAAGAGCTTAATAGAGTTCCTGAAATTCAGTTAAGGCTTTTGGATTTTGTGTGTGCCACCCCAAGATTTACAGTGGCCCCATCTGACCACTGGCCTATGAAAAATTTCTGGGGAGAACATGTGTCAGGGATTCTATAGTTTATCAGCTATTCCACTACAAATTTGAACACCCCTTGTTGTCAGATTGAAGATAGGGCCCTGCAGAGGGTCTAAGTTTATTGGGTTTAGGGAAAATATGGGGTGTATATAGAAAGGAGCTTCATCATGTTCCTTGCATCAGGAGCAATTCTAAATGAGACATCTATTATATTAAATATTAAATCACTAGTTACTTTTAAAGACTGAAATTTCTAATGAAAGCTTCAATAAAATGAATCAAACTAACCTCCACAAAGTGATAAATAATGATCTTACCCCAGTTTCTCCAGTTTACAGTGTGGACTCTCCATTCCAGCAAAGAGCAAATTCACTCCTGAATCCTGCAGCTGCTGATTGTAACTCAGATTCAGTTCTCTCAGGTTTGAGGAGTTAGAGCTGAGCGCTGAGGCCAGAGCAGCACAGCTTTTCTCCGTGAGATAACATTCCCATATACTGGAATTATAATAATGATACATCAGAACACACAGAGAGAGAGAGATAGAGAGTGAGAGAAAGAGAGAGAAAGAGAGATATCTGGGTTTATGTTCCACAATAATCTGTCTTTAAACTCCAGCTGTAAACATTCATTCAGAAGATACAGATAAAAACTAAGTTTCACTTTCCTTCTCACGTAATTCACTGATTAATAAGAAATGTCAAAGTCACACACTCAGATATATAAAAATACAAACACACACACACACAGTGCAATACCACATTTACAACATAAAATACTCACACTGCTTTTCTGGATGCATTGACCACTGGCAGCAGCTTAAGGAAACATTCCTCTGATGAATCATATTTATGCAGACCAAAGTCCTCCAAAACGTCTTCTGAGTTCAGCAAAACAAACACCACAGCTGACCACTGAGCAGGAGAGAGACTGAGACCACTGAGAAAAGGGTCATCTCCTCTGTTCAGATATTCCTGTACGTCCTGCTCCAGAGAGCAATCACCCAGTTCATTCAGACAGTGGAAAAGATTGATGGAGGTCTCTGGAGAGGGGTTCTCCCTGATCTTCTCCTTGATGTACTGCACTGTCTCCTCTGTGCTGTGAGATCTGATTCCTGTCTGAGTCAGTATTCCTTGTAAGAGAGTCTGATTCTCTCTTACAAGGACCCAGAAGGAACCGGAGGAAAAGGTCCAGGTGTCCATTCTCACTCTGTAAGGCCTTGTCCACTGCACACTTCAGGAACTCTGACATAATGGATGCTCTGAAGATCCCAGAGAGATCAGTGGAACTCTGTTCTGGTTCATCTTTGCTGAGGAAGGAGAGGAATGCATATAAAGCAGCCAGAAACTCCTGGACACTCAGGTGGACAAAGCTGAACACCTTCCCCAGGTGCAGCTCAACCTCCTCTCTGAAGATCTGGGTACAGACTCCTGAGTACACTGATACTTCTCTGACATCAATGCCACACTCTCTCAGGTCGTCCTCGTAGAAGATCAGTTTGCCTTTCTCCAGCTGTTGGAACGCCAGTTTTCCCAGAGCCAGGACACTCTCTCTAGTTTTCTGAAAATCAACCTCTTGTTTTCCCTGGTACTTTTGTTCCTTTTGTTTGATCTGAAAAATCAGGAAGTGTGTGAACATTTGAGTCAGACTCTTGGGGGTCTCTCCACCCTCTGCTCCACACAAAACTCCCTCTAGAACCGTGGCTGAGATCCAGCAGAAGACTGGGATGTGGCACATGATGTAGAGGCTTCTGGAGGACTTGATGTGGGAGATGATTTGATTGGCCAGGCTCTGGTCACTGATCCTCTTCCTGAAGTACTCCTCTTTCTGAGGGTCACTGAACCCTTGTACCTCTGTTACCTGGGCAACACACTCAGGAGGGATCTGATTGGCTGCCGCTGGTCGAGAGGTGATCCAGAGGAGAGCAGAGGGAAGCAGATTCCCCTTGATGAGGTTTGTCAGCAGCACATCCACTGAGGCTGACTGTGTTACATCCCACAATCCCTCGTTGTTCTGGAAGTCCAGAGGAAGTCGACACTCGTCCAGACCATCAAAGATGAACAGGACTTTGGAAGAGTCACAGTCCATTGATTTTAATTCTTTAATTTTGGGGAAAAACTGATGAAGAAGCTCCATCAGACTGAGCCTTTTCTCCTTCATCAGGTTCAGCTCTCTGAAAGGAAGTGGAAATATAAAGAGGAGGTCCTGGTTTTCTTTTCCTTCGGCCCAGTCCAGAATGAACTTCTGCACAGAGACTGTTTTTCCAATTCCAGCCACTCCTTTAGTCAGCACAGTTCTGATGTCTTTATCTTTAAAGAGCTGGCTGCATTTGATGGGTTTCTCCTGTGCTGCTGGTCTCCTGGACAATGTCTCAGTCTGTCTGACCTCATGTTCATTACTGACCTCTCCACTCCCTCCCTCTGTGATGTACAGATCTGTGTAGATCTCATACAGAGGAGGTGATGCTCCATGCTGTAAGAGTTCTTCATAAAATTTCCTGTACTTCTCCATCAGGGTGGATTTGAGGATTTGATGAAGTCCAGAATCCATTTCTAACCAACAAAAGCAGAATGAAATGAGAGATGTTTTATTTTCTGATCACAGATTAGAATATTAATTAATCAGTACTGATTTTGACTGTTCAGTCCACTCATGATTAACCCCACATTCATGGAAGAAGCAGTCTGATATTTTGGTGCCTCTTTCAGCTAAACATTTTCTTCTAAAATCATTATACATTCACCTAGAAACTTAATTTAAACTGTAAATGGTAGAAAAATGTCCCCTTTCTAAAAGCTATAAATATGAAATCATTTCACAGTAGAGTTTTTGAGTTATGAGTGTTTGTTCGGTACTAGGGTGGGTCCCAGAGTCCCAAGCCCTGTCCCCGGCCCTGCCCCAGGCCCCATAGACTTCAACGTGTTTTTTGACCATGTGGGCACACCTTTTTAAAAATGTTTATGTGTTATTACTCTGCAATAACTCAAACAATTCTTGCTCAATCTGCACAGTTCTTGCACAAATCACCAAAGGGTTCTTTCTTGTACAATGTGATTAGATTTGTGGTGTGGGGTATGGTTTTCGTACAGCGCTTGTTCAAACAGGACATGGTCCCCTCATAGGAAATGAATAGCAGAATTTTCCGGAACACTGACATTTAACTGCCACTCTTACACAGACACTCATAGACAATACACACAGACTCACTCACATAGAGCCTAATGCATATCCCACTGACTTAAGGAAGGCACGAATAAATGTGGCTGGATTCTCAAGGTGGGGTGTAAAATTCCAGCAGCAGTTTATTGAACGAGGTAAATATAATAGGAGCCTTTTTAAGGTGGTAGAGTTTAAGGTGTCAGTTTATTTGGCGTAGTCATTATTTCCCAGACAGCGAGCATATATCAGTCCTGTAGACCACTGCTGGTCCACCATCGGACCATTCAGATTACTGTCCTGTACAGAATATAACTCATTTATAATCTCCTCAAACAGATTTTACATTCACAGAGACTTTTATTCTGGAAAACAAACTAATACAAATATTACCAACAGCTATGAGAGATATAATAATGAGTATAAGCCTGATATAAAATGATTCTGATAAAAATGTTGATTTAATATTGATATGCCAAAAATGTTTTTAAATGTGGTGTTCAATATTGTCTTTGTGAGTATTTTTAAGGTGTTAAGGGTTATTTGAAGTGGTAATTTATTTAATGTGGTAGTCTAATGTAAATGGCCATTTTTTAAAATTAAATTTTTTAAAGGTGGAAATCCAAATAAAATTACTTTTTTTAATGTGGAATTTTTAAATGTGGCGTTCAGAATATCTTGCCAGTCTTTTGTAATGTTTTAAGTGTTATTTGATGTGGACATATATTTAAGGTGGAATTCTAAATAAAATGGCCATTTGCTTAATGTGGATTTTTTTTAAAGTGGCGGTCAAAATGTATTGAATGTCTGTTTAAGTTTTTAAGGGTTATTTGAAGTCTTAATTTAATTAAGGTGGATGACTAAATAAAACAGCAGTTTTTTTAATGTGGAAATTTTTGAAGGTGGAATTTTTTTAAGGTGTTTAAAATGTATTGGCAATCTTTTTATTGTTTTAAGGTTTGAGATGAAAGTTTAAATAAACGCTTATCTTAAATTTTGAAAGGTGGAATTTATTTTAGGGTTTCGGTCAAAAAATATTGGCAATCATTTTAAGCTGGAGGTATTTTAAAGGTAGTATTGGATTCATTGTTCTACAAATTTAACCTCTTTGCTATTAAGCAGTATATAAGCTAATGTTGCAACGATGCTAGCAATAAGTGACAAGCCAATTTCCAGGTTCGTCCTTGAAGTCTCCCCCTCTAATTTAATACACAGTTGTAATATGTTTAATGTACATTATTTGACTAGAGTACAACAATAATTAATTCAGTAGATTTATCTTAAACGTATTGCCTGTCTTCGCTAAGCAGATGTCACAAGATGGATTACACTATATGTATTATTCCTTTTTAAGAAATGTATCTGCAGTTTTCTGAGATCCAAACCCTGCCGTTTGCTGGAATTCACTGAAATAGTGAACTACTAGAAAAACTGAAAGCTATTAGAAAGCACCCTGTTACTAGCCTTATATTTCAGTTCCAGCTCTGAACTCTGAACTCAGATTGAGAGAGACGTCCACGGGTGTTCATTGTTGGTGAAGTCTGGAATGACGTTAACATCAGTCTGTAAACAATGACACTCTGTCAGTTTCTGTATAAATCTGTCGCTCCTTCCAACCTTCAACAGAGAGGTTTACACTTTTGGAACACGTCTTGTTTAATACAGAAGTCATACAAAGACGCATTCACGCTCCCCGAGCTTAAACGTCTAATGGACGTCCACAAAACCGTCTTTTCCACGTTGTTAAACGTCGTTGGGAGATGAACTAATACAGATTTAAAACTGTAACATTCAGAATCCCGAACTCACTCCAGTGATTCAGCGCAGCGTCATCAGACCGTTCCCTTCCGGAGAACACCGTTCCTCTCAAAGTCAGTTCTGTTTACTAAGACTATAAATAACAGTAATAATAGTAGTAATAATAATAATCAGTCAGAAAGTCCAGCTCAGACTCACTCACCGTGTGTGTCCTCACTGCTCTCTGCACTTTCTCTTTAACTCACTCCGCTCTGCGCTGGGACACGCCGTCTTGGACCACGTGAACTGCGCATGCGCAGACAATCCTGCATGAATACACCCCGGTTGCTGAATAATGGACCTGTATATTTAAAGTGTGCTGACTTAGTGATGTTCGTTTGTTATTTTGGAGCCATTAATTTGCGCTAAACCACTACTAATGTGTAATTACAATAATATAAAGTATTTTCACCGCTCTCATAATGGAGCTGCGGTATATTCATCTACTTTATATTTAGACTGAACTCTAGAAACATAATAAAAGTGTGCCTAAATTATTAATAAATTCATAAATATAAAATAAAAATTAATAGTCATTAAAAAACACTGTGTCAAACAAGTCACTAATAAAAAATGAAGCAGAAACACAAAATACAACTTTCTATAATATTACACATTATTACACTTGTAAATTAGAAACAAACGACTTAGATTAAGCATAAAGATTTTAAAAATTGTGTTAGAAGAGAGGCAAAAATAACAAGCCTAGTTCACTCAGTGTATATTGTGTGCACTTATATATTAGTAGTGATTTAGTACAAATTAGTAATTCCAAAATAACATCAGCACAATGTTAAACCCTTGTGAAAAACAGAAAGTAAACTATGTTTAGTTTTAAATACATGTTTCCTCCTGTCTATTGTTTATTGTACCTTAGTTATGTATTACATTTACTTAAGGCATACATTCCAGCAGCACAGTGTTTTAGCGCCCTCTACTGGACCGTGAATGAAGTGCATTACCATTCACAGAGTTACACTTCTCTCCTGGTCCAACAGGGGGAGACACAGTCCTGAGAGAGTTCAGCGCGTCATTCACTGACAAAAGAGGCTGATGATGATTGAGATGATGATTTATGTTTGATATTTATGGCGCT